>NC_090849.1:0-262500 GCF_024217435.2 Syngnathus scovelli
CACTTTTTTTACGCTTAACTAGTTCCACATAATTCAACCGATTCACTCCGTTCTATTTTTAACTTATTCCAGATATTCATGAAATTGCTTAAATTTTTTTCATTTCAAAAATTTTCTATTTTCACAAAATTCACAAATGTCCGGCAGATTTTTCCCCATTTATTCTTAATGGCACATTCAAAATTTCACATTAACGTCGTTCCAGTTTGAAATTCACATCATTCAGCACATTCAAATCACATTCGGAAATATTCTCGACATTCCTAAAATTGCCAAATAAAAAAAATTCACGTTTTCACGTTTCAAATTTTCACAAATTTTCACAAAATTTCATTTTTCACTTCTCATTTCTACATTTTTCAACTGATTCACCCCATTTCACCTCATTTACATCCTTCCAGTTTGAAATTCACATCATTCAGCACTATCAAATCACATTGGGGATATTCCCTAAATTGCCAAATTCAAACATTTCACATTTTCACGTTTAAAATTTGCGCAAAATTTCACAAAATTTCGTTTTTCACTTCTAATTTCTACATATTTCAACCGATTCAACTCATTCCAACTTTCATCTGTTCATCTTTTGCCTACCTATTCCACACCTTCCCACTTACCAAAAATTCCAAATTTTTAATTTTGAAATTCACCAAATTTTCCAAAATTTCGTTTTTCCCTTCTAATTTCTACATTTTTCAACCTATTCAACCCATTCCAACTTTATTCACTTTGTTCACCTTATGCTTACCATATTCACCCCCTTCACCCCCACTTACACAATGCTTACCCAATTCACCCTGTCACCCCCACTGCCACAGTGTGGCGGACATCATGGATTGACCCTGAAGTGATCCCAAATGACCTCAAAGTGAGCCAGAAGTGCCCCAAACTAACCGGAAGTGACCTAAATTAAACCGGAAGTGCCCCAAATAAACCGCATGTGACCTTTTGAAACCTATTCTCAAATACACCGGAAGTGACATAAATAAAATCGTAGGTGCTCCAAATAAACCGTAAGTGGCTTAATTTAAACCATAAGTGCCCCAAATCAAACCGGAAATGTCCCAAATAAACCGTAAGTGACCTAAATTTAACCAGAAGTGACGCAAATGTACTGGAAGTGACCTTTTTAAACCGGATGTGCCCCAAATCAACCGGAAGTGACCTCACGTAACTGGAAGTGACTCCAAACAAACAGGAAGTGCCCCAAATAAACCAGAAGTGACCTTTTTAAACCGGAAGTGACCCCAAATATACCGGAACTGACCTAAATTAAACCGGACGTGACCTAAATGAAAGCGGAAGTGCCCCAAATCAAACCGGAAGTGACCCAAATGAACTGGAAATGACCTTTTCAAACCGGAAGTGACCCAAATTAAACCAGAAGTGCCCTAAATCAAACCGGAAGTGCCCCAAATGAACTGGAAGTTACCTTATTTCAACAAGAAGTGCCCTAAATAGCTAAATTAGCTCTAACCTTTGCAATTATTTTCCGATTCAATCCGTTCCATTATTTTGAGGAGTGACATAGAGGTTAAGATGGTGCGTGAATAAGTGGCCTAGACAATTGGCTTAAATGAAATTCTAAATTTCGCCAGAAGATGGTGACAAAAGTTTGACATGAGAGACCTGAAGAAGGGGGCCCCGAGTTAAGATAGGTTAATAGTTAGTTTTTCCAAATTAATAATTCATAATAATAACAATTTCACCAGAGATGGTGCTAATGTTAAATTGACCTGATAATAGATCAGTAGTCACAATTGTTAACTGATTAGAAGGACTTATTCTGGATAAAACATGGACACTTCGGAGGATTTTATATTATTTTTGCTTTGACATATTATATTGAAACTGCTTGAATATTTTAATCTGGTACCTAGAAAAGCCCATGATCATTGTTAAGAGATGAGAATGTGACATGTTAATCACAAGTAGAGAAGCTGAAATACACTTATTATATTTTGTTTGTCATAAAGTATTCTGTACACAAAAGATGATTAGTTGTTGAATTAATTTGAGAACATGTTATAGGTTGTAATGTTAACAAAGGTTAAACATGAATTTAGCAATAATGTGTCATTTCAACATAAATGTGGCATTGATGTGTCACTTACACATGAATGTACTGAGAATTGAGTAGAGAGGGGAGGGAGTGCTTTTTGATAGAACATGAGTGAAAGCGGGCTGCGGCAGATGTCACGCTGACACGAAGCGACGGACGTCGCACGCTAAATTAAGCGTCGGAAAATTAGGGAGTCGATGAAGCATCTCTGAGAAAGCGTTGCTTCCGCGAGAATAGAGTAGCATCCATGAGAACCGGGATGAAAATCTCTGGGAACACGAAAGCATCTCTGGGAAGATGGACGCCTTCTGGAAGACAAGGCACGTTGCACAAGCAGGTGGATGCCTCAGTCTACTTTTAAAAATAGTCATGGGAAGAAGACTGAGCCCAAATCTGTATAAAAAGGTGATCCAACAGAGGCTTCTTTTGGTCCAAAGGGATGAGGTGCTGTCCGATTGTGCTAAACGTCCTTTATAAAAAGATAGATTTTTCATTCTTACTTAGATTAACCCAGGGTCTGTTAGAACGAATTTATACGATCTTCAATTTGGACTTGGTCAAAATTTGAGCTTTAGATAGGAGAAGAGAAAAGGACAAGCATAGAGAAAAAGAATGCCAATTTAGGACGGTGCTTCTCTTCTCTGTGGCCACTTAGATTTTTATAGAGATTTTGGAATTAGCTGACCTGATCACTCATTGTTCCATCAAATAGCCATTTATTTTTTAAGATATATACATATATCCTCTTTTATACACTTTTTGAGCTTTACAATCGAGAGAACTTTGAGAACAGACAATATAGAATATGGTGAGTTGAATTCAGTTGAATCTTGTTTGTAAGAATAATTAAGACTTGTATTGCTTATTCTTTTTCTATAATAAGTGCTGATTTTTTAATCTTTTAAATTCGGTTGAGATTGAACTTCTAATTAACCTTTTTCTTTAACTTCTATTATCTTAAATTATTAAATTTCAATTGGGGGATTATTTAAAAGCATTAGGTTTGAGACTAACTGCTAACATTTAATCTTTTAATTTCGAATAACAGTGCTTTTCTATTTAACCTTTTTTCTTTAACTTCTATTATCCTAAATCATTAAATTTCGATTAGGGGATTGTTTAAAAGCGTTAGGCTCAAGACTAACTGCTGACATTTAATATTTTAATTTCGAATAACAGTGATTTTCTATTTAACCTTTTTCTTTAACTTCTATTATCCTAAATCATTAAATTTCGATTGGGGAATTGTTTGAAAGCATTAGGTTTGAGACTAACTGCTGACATTTAATCTTTTAATTTCGAATAACAGTGATTTTCTATTTAACCTTTTCTTTAACTTCTATTATCCTAAATCATTAAATTTCGATTAGGGGATTGCTTAAAAGCGTTAGGCTCAAGACTAACTGCTGACATTTAATCTTTTAATTTCGAATGACAGTGATTTTCTATTTAATCTTTTATCCTCAATTTCTAGTATCCTAATTATATAATTTCAGTTTTATGATTGACGACTTAATCTTTTCTAACTGAATTAAATTGAATAGTGGGGACATGTTAATCTTACAAACCTTATATCTCTTTTCTTCTTCTATTTTAGTCATACTGTAAACCGTTGAGTTCTTTTTTAAGTGAAGACAGCTTTAATCCTAACATCAAGGAGTGTCAGATCTGGTTCGAAACCGTTATCTTAAGATCAAGCTAGTGTGAGTGTACACGAGTGAAAATAAACGAGGTCCCGCAGTCTTAACAAAGACAGCTAAACTATTCCGAGCGGATAACAAAAGCAACAATCTTAATAGGAGAGAGATCCGCTGCTAACGGCTGCGATTGAGGAGATCCTGGGTTTCGACAAAGTAGTTACTCAACCCTTCTTTGATTTCAGCGGGACTGGCGTCCGAAGAGACAGAATTCATCTAGCAATAGATTAGTTACCTGAACAGCGGTGAGACTCGGAACGAATCCTTTTCGTCTGATTCAACCCGTTTCAACTTTTGAACTCCAAAGTGAACCTCTTCAACATGTAGTTTTCGTTTCGCTCCAAATTTTTAAAAAAATTAGCGCAATTTTTTGGGAAAATTCCCATTCATTCTCTATGGGGATTTAACATTTGCTCTGACTTCGACATTTTTCAACCAATTCAAACCGTTCCAACTTTCAACTGTTCATCTTTTGCCTACGTATTCCACAACTTTCTACTTACCAAAAATTCTAAATTTTCAATTTTTAAATTCACGCCAAATTCTCAAAAATTTCATTTTTCATTCATAATTTCTAATTTTTTTAACAAATTCACCCGATTCTAACTTTTAACTGTTCATCTTTTGCCTACCTATTCAATAAATTCACACTTACCAAAAATTCCACATTTTCAATTTTAAAATTCACACCAAAGTTTCCAAAATTTAATTTTTCCTTTCTAATTTCTACACTTTTCAACCAGTTCAACCCGTTCTAACTTTAAACATCATTCTGCATTACTCCCCAAGTATTTCTACAACTTTCACACGCAATTTCTCTAGGAATTGCATTTTCTAGTTATTATATTTTATTCCTCGCACTTTTTTGACGTTCAACTACTTCCACATAATTCATCCGATTCACTCCATTCCAATTTCAACATATTCCAAAAATTCACGCGAGGGGTGCTTGCATTCATTTCATTCCCAAAATTTTCCATTTTCACAAAATTCGCAAATTTACGGCAAATTTTTCCCCATTCATTCTTAATGGCACATTCAACATTCCATATTTACGTCATCCCAGTTCGAAATTCACATCATTCAGCACATTCAAAACACATTGGGGAAGATTTTCAACATCCCCAAAATTTCACGTTTTCACGTATATAACATTTCCGCAAAGTTTCACAAAATTTCGTTTTTCACATCTAATTTCTACATTTTTCAACCGATTCAACCTGTTCCTACTTTCAACTGTTCATCTTTTGCCTTTTCCACAACTTCCCACTTACCAAAAATTCAAAATTTTCAATTTTGAAATTTAACCAAATTCTCCAAAATGTCATTTTTCACTTCTAATTTCTAAATTTTTCAACCGATTCAACCCGTTCCAACTTTCAAGTGTTCATCTTATGCCTACCTATTCCACAACTTCCCACTTACCAAAAATTCCAAATTTTGAATAATGCAATTCACGCCAAATTTTCCATAATTTCGTTTTTCCCTTCTAATTTCTGCATTATTCAACTGATTCAACCCATTCCAACTTTAAACATAGCATTCCCCAAATATTTATTCAGCGTCTTCGCCTTCACACGCAATTTCCCCAGAAATTGCATTTTCTAATTTCTAAATGAAGTTTAAAGTTATTATTTTTTATGTATGTTATATGATGAAGAAATGTTAGAATTCAAGTTTGAATTCAAGACAATCTTGTTTGACCAAAAGGACAACAAAATCATTTATTTGTTTATTTATTTATTTAGTTTAGTTATTATTTATTTACTATCCAATATTGTAAAGTTATCAGTGCACAAATCATTTATTTATTTTTTCTTCTCCGTTATTATTAAGTTAGTACTGCACAATGTATTCAATGATTTCTTCACTGAGTACTCAGTCATACAACAGTTAAAAGGAACATTTGTAATAAAACCCTCTCCTAAAATATTTATTGGTTTAGCTTTTCAAACATGTAAATCAAAGTGCACCTCATTAATTAAACACACACACACTATACACCGTTTTAAATGGGGTACTTATGCATTCTCACAGGGCCGCTGTGAGAATTTGATCCCCCCCCCCCCCCCCCCCCCCCTGTAATTTGGGCTAGGAAGGAGGCAACCCGTTCAACTTTTCCACACTACCTGAACAGGCCCCCAGGAAGACAGAGAAGAAGCCAGTTGATGTCCAGGACTCACCATTCTCAAAGTGGGAGGGCAGCACAGATTCTCACAGGGCCGCTGTGGATTTTTGGTCACTTTTCTTTATTTTCTACCTCTTAATGAAGTATTATTTTGCACAAAATTTGTTGTTTGCTTGTTTGGTTACTGGATTGTTTTTGCTCGCCTTGTTTGATTTTCTACCTCTTTGTGAAGTATTATTTTGCACAATTTTGGTGTGTTTGCTTATTTGGTTACTGGATTTTTTGGTCACTTTTTTCTAATTTTCTAGCTCTTAGTCTATTTTGCACCAAAAATCTATTTTGTATTGCACTTTTGCATTTAAGTGTTAGTTTCAGTATCTTTGTATTTATTTCCGTATTCTATTATTGTATATATTTGTGTGCTTTGTGTAATCCTAAAACAGCAGGTAGTTTAATACACATTCTTGACACGTGATTGTACAAAAAAGCATAATCTTTTCTCAGCTAATTTGAGATCAAACGTGTGTCGGCTGGGATAACAGAAATGCTGTCTGTCACTCACTCGTGAATCTTCACGAACGACCAATCAGCAACGAGCGTTAGATGGAGGAGGGACTTTAGAGAATACACTTTACCGAATATACCGTATTGGCCCGAATATAAGACGGTGTTTTCTACATTAAAATAAGACTGAAAAAGTGGGGGTCGTCTTACATTCGGGGTCTAGACATTATACCCATTCACAACGCTAGATGGCGCCAGATATCTTCAAAGTGAATGCTGTACTTAACTCCCCAGGCCAAAGCGAAAGGGGTCACGAAGAAGAACTTATTCAGATTTGTTTTAAGACTACAGTTAGTTAGACTTCACTTTGATGATTAATGCAGTTATTGCAATTTTGTTGTTTTATCACAGTAGATTGGTTTATTTACATTTGAAAAACCAGAAGCCATTTGTTTACAAATGTGATTGCACTTAAGTTTACATATTTAAATGTTCAGATATCAAGATGTGATAGACAGTTTTTGCATGATTTGATTGAGGCAAAATAACATGCTTTTTCTCTCGAATATATTGTTATAATCATTTGTTTCAGATGTACTGTAATCATTTACTGTATAAAAATTAAATTTGGTGTTCAAAAAGTCTTTTTTCAAACTTGAGTCTTGAAAAAGAGGGGGTCGTCTTATAATCAGGGTCGTCCTATATTCGGGCCAATACGGTATAATATATTTCCGTTCACGTCAGATTCAGTGACGCAATTTCCCGTTCATGAACCAGTCAGGGGGACGGCTGCTGGCGTTGTGGTACTGGGGAAAAAAAAGCGGGTTAGTGACGCAATGTTCGGTTTGCGAACAAGTCTGTGACGCAATTCCCATTTACGGCCTAGTAAACTGCTTCCTTGCCTTTCCCATTCATCAATGGATCAGTGTGTGGGGAAGGGGGCGAACGATTTGGTGAACAATTCTTTCGAACGATCCTTTTTAAGTGAACTGCTTCTAAAGATTCAGTTCACTCAAAAGAACTGGAATGCACATCACTACTCTTAACTGAGACAGACGTGCTAAGCAGTGCACTACTGTGCCGCCACCAATAATTTCATAAGTAATATCATTTCATAAGTTCAATTCATTTTTCACAACTCCTCCATCATAGTCTCAGATTTGTAGGTGCTTCACCCTAACCGCAGCCATGTCCAAATCCGGCCTCTGGTCGGATTTCATATGGTCCGCAGGTTTGGTCTTATAATGTATTATTTAAGGCCCACCTGCACTTTCAAACTGAATTAAAAAAAAATCATGAAACTTGAAACTGTAATTCCTCCTATTACCAAAGGGTGGCAGCACCACTCCTCTCCGCTCATTTCTGCCATGGCGACTGCAAAGAAAACAAGGAAAGTTGACATTGAGGGCCGTCGCTTTCAAGAGAAAAGAATACTTCTTCGCTGAAAATCAAGGCGATTGTGTTTGTCTAATTTGTAAAGATTGTCTTGTCTTGTTTAAGGATTTCAACCTAAAGAGACACTATCAGACTAAACATGCTAACACATACGACAAGCTAATAAAGTGAAGCAGCTCCAAGCTAAACTGGCGTCACAACAGTGGTTCTTGATGCGAGGCTGCGATTCAAAAGTGAATATTACTAAAGCAAGCTACGAAGTGGCCATGTTAATACTGTTGATGTTATGAACATGTAGACATAACACAAACTATTACTTTCTGAAAGATATTGTAAATGACAATAGCCAAATTCACTTGTTCTAAGTTTTAATAACAGACAACTTTGCATTACTTATAACTCCTGTTTAAAATGTTCATGAAGCAAAAATAATTTTAAACTCATGTAAATTTAAGGTATTTCACAATTTGTTCAGTGCTGTCTGACTCTTCAGATATGAATGAAAGGCAGAATTTGTGTTTTTAGAGTTGTTCACATCTGCTTGAGCGGCTTATATTTGATTATTTTGTCATTTGAAAAAAAAGACAATTGTGACAATGAAAATTGTTTCATAACACTGTGTATTTGCATGACATTTTTGTAGTTAAAAAATGTCAGAAAAAAACTATTGGCCCCTGGGCCCCTTCACTTTGTTAAATCTGGCCCTCCTTGTAAAAAGTTTGGACACCTCTGCTATACTGTTTTGGTACAGCACTTTTGGAATCTCAACTGACCAATTAAGGAATGATGGAATGATTTTTAACATCACAAATAATTGCATTATGATCAGAATGTTATCTTATGATATATCTATATATGAAGGAATCAGTATAATTCTATATATGAAGGGATCAGTATAATTTTTATATTAAGATGTGTATTTGTTTTGCTGTTACTCATATTTTGATTTGGTCTTATTTTGATTTTTTTTAGTTATATACAACCTTTTCACTTTAAAGATGATTACCCTGATGTTGAGGTACTATAGTAATTTTTGATCAGTATAAGATGTTTTTTTTAATGTTTTTACCACGACACTTAAATAGATTATCGCTGTTAGTGTAGGGAGGGGTACACACGCCTGACTTGTGTGAAGGCAGCATGGGT
This sequence comes from Syngnathus scovelli, assembly GCF_024217435.2. Taxonomy (NCBI): domain Eukaryota; kingdom Metazoa; phylum Chordata; class Actinopteri; order Syngnathiformes; family Syngnathidae; genus Syngnathus; species Syngnathus scovelli. Next base: position 8,933 of record NC_090849.1, read on the forward strand.
TTAATTCTCTCTGAGTGGTGGTGTGTATGTGGGTGTGACTGGTTGTTCATCTCTGTGTGTCCTGCGACTGGCTGATGACCAGTTCAGGATGTAGTCTGCCTTTCACCTGATGTCAGCTGGGATAGGCTCCAGCACCCCCCGCGACCCTTATCAGGATAAGCGGTGATGAAGATGGATGGATGGATGGATGGATGGATGGATGGATGGATGGATGGATGGATGGATGGATGGATGGACGGACGGACGGACGGACGGAAGGACAGACGGACAGACTTAAGATTACTTAGAAGAAGTGCATAGTATTTTGCAACAGGCCACTCTGACCCTTCTTAGATGTATTAGTTACAAGGTCACTGCAAATGTGTCCTGATGAGGTGTTTGGTATTAGAAAAAGTGAGATCCAGTTAAGGGGGGATAAGTGTTGAGAATGTTTGGTTGGGATAAATTGAGGAATTAGTCATAGTATAACAATCTTTCCTTGTATGGTCCGAAATCATGGACCGTCCCTAAAAAAGAGGAACAAACAGGAGGGACGTTTTGGGTTATCTATATAAACATATTGGAATAGAGGGTGCGGAGAACTTGACATTTTTAGCTAGCTTAGGGGCACCCTAATACTTTGTATTTATCAACTATAAACTTTGGAACATAAAGGACAGATAAAATTCGACTTATGAGTAAGTGTTTATTCAGTAAACCTTTTATTGAACCAATTATTGAGGTTCACAAGGGTGAATTAATAAAATTGATTAATGAACTAATAAATGATTGAAATACAGTATATAAAAAGAATACATTCATTTTCCAATACAGTGGAGCCTCGGTTTTCGACCACAATCTGTCCCAGAAGGCTGTTTGAGAAGTGAATCGTTCGAATTCCGAATCATGTTTCCCCGTTACAAATAATGGAAAAAAAATTTCATGCGTCCCAAGCCAAAAAAAAAAGCTTTTTTTAAAAGCATGTTTTCATTCTTTTACACTACAAACTGCATAAATACGTGAGTAGGTAATGTATAAATAAATAATGTAAATGATAAACTGAATTAATAGAGTAGGCTAGGCTGGGGAATGTATTGCCGTATCTGTAGCAACTCGCTTGTGTGTTTCATTCTAATAGTAAAAGATATCTTTTTAAATTGTGAGGGGAAAAAAAGCACATCAAAACGTTTTTTTTTTAATTTTTACCAATGAAAGACATTTCAAAGATCATGTGAAAGAAAACAGCAAAAACGTTTTCTTAATTTCAAAAAATTTCGTTGTTTGGTAAGCACAGTGGCTCCTCTCGCAACATCACTTTGTTTAAGAGCGTCTTTGTTTTTCAGGATCTAGCTTATTGTCGATTTTGCCATGCAAAACTCCCGCGCCAACTCTGACACATGCACACCGGACTCATATTTTGTGATTAATTCTTTTTTAAATTTAACCGTTCTGCACACTACTTTCCTCTTTTCGCCATGATCAGGTTTACTGCTCCCACTTGCTTCCTTTGGAGGTATGATTAGAGTTGATGCAATCCTCAGAGTAACGAGAATGTAATAACGAACGGAGTCAGTTGGCATGCGGATCCTCTCAGCTCATCTCGCGAGGTTCGACAACCGAAATTTCATCCGACACCCGAATCAAAAAAATCTCGAATTTTTTGTTTGAATACCGATTTGTTCGAGAACTGGGACGTTCGAAAACCGAAGCTCCACTGTACTATAAAACTTGTGGTACCTTTTTGACCTTGCCTGCAAGCTGAATTCCCGCAGTATTTGTGAGATCACAAAACCCGAGAATCCATCTTGTCCTAAGCCCAATGATTTTCTCTGAGCTGAACCGCTGAAAGTGCAGACCAATCACAAAGCAACAACGTGTTTGGGGAGTAGGATATGTAGCTGTGACAAAAATAAGAAGTACCAAGGCCAGGGAAAACAAACAAACAAACAAACAAACAAACAAACAAACAAACAAACAAACAAAAACATGGCGTTACCCGTGGATGAATGCATGGACGCCGCAATTAATTCTGTTCTCGCAGAATTACCCACATTTTCCTTTTTGTTTATTTTTAGCAGATGAAGATGCTGGTCACAGTATTGATCGTGATTGATCAAAAGTAAAGTTTGTTTGACATGCACAAGGTGAAGCATCGGCCAATCAGGTCAATCACGGAGCAGTACTAGATACTGAGGAGAACTCCTATGAGTGATTCACAAATCAATTTGATACCACATTTTGGAAGTAGAAATGCATCATACTAGAACGTCATAGCAGAACGGTGATGGAAAAAGAAAGTACAAAACAACCTCATCTATACTGAAGCCAGATTCTGACAGGTATGATGGTGGAGATAGTGGTACCCTAAATTCTGGGAGAAAGTACCTCCATTGTCCAATTTTAGAGAAATCATTTTATCTCATATTTACTGTAGCAACAACATATGAAGCAGTGAGCGTAACATACTCCAAGTTTCTTGTTAGGTTTTAGAACCTCAGAAAATGAAATTCCCCCTATTTGCAGGCATTAACACCTTTCAACACCTTCAGATATTCTGTATTAGGAATGTTCATCAAATGTGTTTGACAGATGGTCTCCAGTTTGAATTTTCTTTACTACACAATTGTATACCCAAAGAAGAATGAGGATTTAGGTTGTAAAGGAATACTACTGTTGTTTGTTAAATAAATATGGTAAATGTACTGCATTAACACCTTTCAACACCTTCAGATATTCTGTATTAGGAACGTTCATCAAATGTGTTTGACAGATGGTCTCAAGTTTGAATTTTCTTTACTGCAATTTTCTTTTCTTTATACCCAAAGAAGAATGAGGATTTAGGTTGTAAAGGAATACTACTGTTGTTTGTTAAATAAATATGGTAAATGTACTGCATGTAGAAATGTTAATATAGCGATCCACAAACGAGAGCATTTACCGCAATGTATCATTGGGTTGACTGCTCCCCAGTGGTCTCAGGTGGTGCATTGGGGTCCATGAAATCTGGGTGCTGCAGTTCCTTCAGGTATTTTGGAGGTGTAAGGATGTGGGTGGAACCTTCAAAAGATAAACACCTTTGCTCAAATTTAATGCAGAGAGTCAACTGCAAAATGCGATGAAAGCCAACAAAATTTTATTTAAAAAATTGGGTGCGGTATTTTTTACTATCCAACCTTAGAAAAAACGTGCTTATTGTTTCTTGTCACAGAGAATACACCATGGACTAGAAGCACGAACTAGACGTATTTCCGGTAAAACCTCATTTGGCATCGCCTTTTCCAGTAAAGCCGGGTGTCGTCGTGTTAAATCGATTTTACTTTAGAGGATTTCTATGAATTTTTTCTGGATTGTTTTTTTATGTCAAAGTCAAGGTCAGCTTTATTGTCAATTTCTCCACATGCCAAAGACACACAAAGAAACCGAAATTTCGTTCCCCTCTATCCCACGGTGACAAGACATGGCTCACAACAGACAAACAAGTAAACAAGTATAACAAAAGCGTGCTAAATAAATAATGAATAAATAACACAACAATAAATAAATAAATAAGAGGAGCAGGAAAAAAAGGAGCAAGTGCGCGTACAGCAGACATTCCCGAAAATAGCGCAACAGTGCCACACGCTACGCAGAAGGGGGTAGCGAGTTCAGGGCCCTAACAGCCTGGAGAAAGAAGCTGTTGGCAAGTCTGGTGGTGCGGGAGCGCAGGCTCCTGTACCTCTTCCCAGAGGGCAGAAGGTCAAACAAAGAGTGAGCCGGGTGACTCACATCTCTGGCAATCGAGGTTGCCTTGCGGGCGAGATGGGAGGTGTAAATGTCCTTCAGGGAGGGGAGCGAAGCACCAATAATCTTACCAGCCGTATTCACTATGCGCTGCAGGGCCTTCAAGTTCTGTTCAGTGTATATGGTTTTTGTGTAGCAACCCCAAAAAAATATTTGCAAGAATATTGTAATGTTTGTTATTGTGTATTATGGGACGTGTGAGGGCAGGGGGGGTTGGAAATGACGCGGAACGAGGACGCGAGTATGGATTGGACGGGTGTGAGTTGTGGCCGCCAGCAACTCGTGTAAGTATGCGTAAGTTGTTATTTTGAGTTCAATAAAAATGACTAAGTTGCACCCGCTACCGGTTTCATCTTTGACCACGTTGAGGGCATTACATTTGGTGTCAGAAGTAGGATTTATCTGCTGTCCACCTGACGTGTGTCAAGATGTTCAACGATCTCATCTATCGAGGGAACGGACAGTACAGCCAAGTGCGTAGCGACAGACTTTATTGTGGAAGGGGATGATGGTAACAGCTGGTGCTGGAGCGGCGATCGGGCTGGAGAGGAAAAGCGATTCTGCGGGATTTCCAATAGTGAAGCAAGTCAGTATCTCAGGGACTGATGAGCAAAGCAGCATCAAGGGACAGACTGACACTCAGGTCTGCGCTGGCGGCGCTGATATAGCGCTGTCCATGAGCCCGTGGCAGGTGACGGCGATTCCACTGACAGGGGGGCGTGGTCCTGTCGCCGGTGGCACCAGCACGTGACAGAACCCCCCCCACAAGGGACGGCTCCCGACGTCCCCAGGAACCAAAAACAAAAAAAAAAAGGAAGGCAATACCCCGGGCGACCAGGTGGGGGGGTCAGCACACGGCCGAAACGTCCGACACCTCGCCAGACGCAGGATCGACGGACACGGGAGCAGAAGACCCCGGTACCGGCGGACAAGACCTCCCCGGACCCTCACCCCTGGTCCCCTCGTCCCTCCTCAGGCGCCCGCGCCGAGGACCCGGTTGGTCCGGATGGCAGCGATGGAACTCCGTGATGAGCGAACGGTCGAGTATCCAGCGGCTCGGAACCCAGGAGCAGTGCGCGTCGTCATAACCCTCCCAATCCACGAGGTATTGGAGGCCACGACCGCGCCGCCGCGATCGGAGCAGGGAGCGGACAGCGTAAGCCGGGCCCCCATCAACTAGCTGGGGCGGCGGCGGCGGAACGGGCGCCGGCGCCAACGCACTCTCATGGATGGGCCGCACACGGGACACGTGGAACGTGGGGTGAACCTTCATGGACTCTGGAAGGAGAAGACGGACTGCGGCCGGGCCAATCACCTTCTGAATAGGGAACGGTCCAACAAAGCGGGGCGCCAGTTTGCGGGATCCTGCTCGCAGCGGCAAATCCCGCGTCGAGAGCCACACACGCTGCCCCACTCTGTACTCCGGCCCCTCGCCCAGGCACGATGACAACGGCGGACACAAGCCTGGGCCGACGGGCACGCCGCACCACGCTCCTGGTGGGCGAACAAGGGTGGCTGGTACCCGAAGACGCAGTGGAAAGGCGAAAGTCCCGTAGCCGAGCTGGGGAGGGAATTGTGAGCGTACTCTACCCAGGGAAGCTGTTGGACCCACCCGCGCTGGTCCCCGGCGGCCATGCATCGGAGAGACCTGCCCAGTTCCTGGTTCAGGCGCTCCGCTTGACCGTTGGACTGAGGGTGAAACCCCGAGGAGAGGCTGGCCGTGGCGCCGAGGAGTCAGCAGAACTCCGTCCAGAAGGTGGAAGCGAATTGAGGTCCTCGGTCTGACACGATGTCTTGTGGGAGACCGTGGTGACGAAACACCTCCCGCACCATGATGGACGCCGTCTGCTTCGCAGATGGGAGCTTAGGCAGAGGGAGGAAATGCGTCATCTTGCTAAAACGGTCCACCACCGTGAGGATCACCGTGTTTCCCTCTGAGGGGGGGAGGCCCGTGACAAAGTCGATTGACAGGTGAGACCAGGGACGCTGGGGAAAGGGTTGAAGCAGCCCGGCCGGAGGACGAGTAGACGTCTTGTAGCGGTTACAAATTGAGCAGGCTCTGACGTAATCGCTGGTGTCCACTTGCCAGGTGGGCCACCAGAAACGCTGTGCCACCACGTACCTCGTGCCTGCCGCACCGGGATGACAGGCCAGGCGTGAGTCGTGCGCCCATTGCAGCACGGACGACCGCAGGCCTTCAGGGACGAACAGGCGACCCTCCGGGCAGTTGCTAGGGCCGGGTTGATCGCGTGCTGCGGCTTCCACTTGGCGTTCGATCTCCCATGTAAGAGCCGCCACCCGAACCGAGCTCGGGAGGATAGTGGGAGGCGGACCCTGTCCCTCCTCCCCCCCAGGAAACAAACGCGACAGGGCGTCCGCCTTTGCGTTACGGGAACCCGGTCTATAGGAAAGAGAGAACTCAAACCGGTCAAAGAACAGAGCCCACGGTGCTTGTCTTGCGTTCAGTCTCTTGGCCGATCGCAGATACTCCAAGTTGCGGTGGTCGGTCCAGACGATGAACGGAGTGGTGGCGCCCTCCAGCCAATGCCGCCACTCCTCCAAGGCCAACTTGACGGCGAGGAGCTCCCGATTCCCGATGTCATGGTTTCGTTCCGAGGCTGACAGACGGCGAGAAAAGAAGGCGCACGGGTGGAGACGATCGTCTTGGCGGCTACGTTGCGACAACACCGCCCCGACACCCACGTTCGAGGCGTCCACCTCGACCACGAACTGTCTGTCGGGATCGGGAACCCTGAGGATGGGAGCGGATGTGAACCTCCTCTTAAGCTCCTGAAATGCCTGTTCTGCCCGTTCCGTCCATTTGTACGGGGAGGCGGGGCTGGTAAGGGCGGTGAGGGGCGCGGCCACCGTGCTGTATCCACGGATAAAACGGCGATAAAAGTTCGCGAACCCTAAGAACTGTTGCAGTCGCTTGCGTGTTTCGGGAACAGGCCATGACGTGACCGCTTGCACCTTCCCAGGGTCCATTTCGATGGATCCCTCACGCACCACATAGCCGAGGAATTTGACAGAGGAGGCGTGGAACTCGCACTTCTCTGCCTTCACGTAGAGCGAATTCTCAAGGAGACGGCGCAGCACCGCCCGAACATGCTTGATGTGCTCAGGGAGCGAGCGGGAGAAGATGAGGATGTCGTCTAAATAAACAAACACGAATTTGTCCAGCATGTCTCGTAACACGTCGTTTATCAGGGACTGGAAAACCGCTGGGGCGTTGGTGAGCCCAAACGGAACCACCAAGTACTCGTAGTGTCCGCTCGGGGTGTTGAGAGCCGTCTTCCACTCGTCTCCCTCCCGGATGCGGATCAGGTGGTAGGCGTTGCGAAGATCCAGCTTCGTGAAAATGGTGTCACCCTGAAGGCTCTCGAAGGCGGAAGACAGAAGAGGCAGAGGGTATCGGTTCTTTACAGTGATCTCGTTTATTCCCCGGTAGTCAATACACGGGCGTAGCGTGCCCTCCTTCTTCTTCACGAAGAAAAACCCCGCTCCCGCAGGTGAAGAGGACGGCCGTATGATACCGGCTGCCAGGGACTCCCGGATGTATTCCTCCATAGCCCGGCGCTCAGGAGCGGACAGGGAGTAGACGCGTCCCTTGGGAGGGAAGGTGCCGGGTAACAGATCGATAGCGCAATCGTAGGACCGGTGTGGAGGAAGAGAAGTGGCCCTGCCTTTACTAAAAACCTCCTTGAGTTCGTGATAAAACGCTGGGACATTGGGGATGTCGGGACTGTACCTGGGCGGGGCTCTGCCGAGTGGGCTGGTAGCCGCCTTCAGGCACACCTGATGGCAGCGTTCGCTCCACTGCCGAACAACCCCCACCTCCCAGTCCAGCACCGGGTTGTGCTGCCCCAACCAAGGGTGCCCCAGTATGAGCTGCTGTCCTGGGAGGGAAAGAAGAAAAAACTGGATGGTCTCGTGGTGATTGCCGGAGAGCAGTAACTTAACTGGTTCCGTCACGAAAGCCACCTCGCCGATCAGACGGCCATCAATGGCACGTGCGGGAATGGACGGGCTCAGAGGGAGGAAGCCGACACCCCACTGGCGTGCCAGGCTAATGTCCATGATGTTCCCCTCCGCGCTGGAATCCACCAAGGCCGCCACGTTCTGGTCGCCCGCCGCGAGCTGGACGCGTGCCTGTAGCGTGAGCGTGCTGGGGCTGGGAGAGCCGGTGCTGGACGAGCTCACGCGGATCCCCCGACGCCGCGTGAGCCCCGGCCTTTTTAACGGGCACCCCGCTACCCGATGGTGCTCCTCCGAGGGAACCCGAGCCCCTCCCAGATCCCAGGTTGGCGGGTCCCCAGCAGACGGAGGAATGTGACCACACGGGTTTCGCGGGGACCTCCTCTCCCGATCGCGCCGCCGCGTCTGGATCCGCCGGTCTACTCGGGCCGCCAAGTCCATCGCGCCCTTCAGGGTTCGCGGGCGATCGTAAGAAACCAGTCCATCTTTCATGTACTCAGCGAGGCCGTTTAGGAAGGTGCTAACGAGCGCCGGCGTGTTCCATCCGCTGCTGCCGGCCAACGTCTGGAACTTAAGGGCTTACTCCGCGACCGATCGGCTACCTTGACGCAGCGTCGCCAGTTCCTCGGCGGCGTCCTCGGCGGCGGATCCCAGGTCGAACAGGCAGAGCAATTCCTCCGCGAAGGCGTCGAAGGAATCGCAAGCCGGGGCCATCCTTTCATATTTGGCCAGACCCCACAGCCGCGCCTCGCCCGTGAGGTGGGTTAGGACGAACCCGACTTTGGCTGATTCCGACGAAAACGTGATTAGCTGGAGGCTGAACATTATGCGGCAGTTGGTCACGAATGCCCTCACGTGCTTGGGATCGCCGTTAAACTTCTCGATGTTGCCAAGGCGGGGCTCCGGGACGTCCACCAGCGTCCTGGCCTCGGCAGACGGGCGGTGCGGGGTTGCCGTGACAGCCGGGGACGCAGCTACCGACAGTCTCTGGAGGGCTTGGGCCATCTCCTGCTGCTGTAGCTGTTGCTGCTGACCAACCTTGATCAGGTACCGGATGTCGGCAGACAGGTCTCGGCTCGCTCCAGTCGGCTCAATGCAGTCTCGTCGTTCGCTGGCTGCATAGCGTTGGTCAGTCTGTACTGTGAGGGAATGGACAGTACAGCCAAGTGCGTAGCGACAGACTTTATTGTGGAAGGGGATGATGGTAACAGCTGGTGCTGGAGCGGCGATCGGGCTGGAGAGGACAAGCGATTCTGCGGGATTTCCAATAGTCAAGCGAGTCAGTATCTCAGGGACTGATGAGCGAAGCAGCATCAAGGGACAGACTGACACTCAGGTCTGCGCTGGCGGCGCTGATATAGCGCTGTCCATGAGCCCGTGGCAGGTGACGGCGATTCCACTGACAGGGGGGCGTGGTCCTGTCGCCGGTGGCACCAGCACGTGACATCGACGAGTGGTGAAGGAGGAAGCTGGACCATGCGGCGGCCCAGGTGGAGAAGGACGCCGTGTCATGTGTTGTTGACATGCCAATGCCAAGAGCTGCAGAGCATGGTCGCGTCGAGGCTGGAGTTTTGCGCCCGAGGGAGTGTGAGGCCGCCATAACGGGTCTGCGTCACGACGCTGTGGCGGGTGTTGCCGCGGTTTGTCCGGGGGTGCATGCGCATGGCGGCACCCTAGGGCTTGCATGGCCAGTGATGAAGGCGCCAAAGTTTTCTGGGAAAGGAAGTTGGGAGGCCTATCAAGCACAGTTTGAGTTGGTGGCTGATGCTGCTGGTTGGTCGGGGAAGGTGAAAGCGGCACAGCTGACTTGACTACAGCACACTAGTGGGCTCTTTGCAGAGGTGTTTTGGAGAATTTAATTTGAGAGCCTTCTACGCTATGAGTTCAAGCAGCGTGATCGCCGCCCGGGAGAGCCGCTCCGCTGTCTTACCCATGAGATTGAGACCCTGGGTCGGTGCGCATATGCTGGTGTGCCAAATGGGGTCCAGAATAAACTGATTTGTGACCATTTTGTCCAATCGCTCAGACCAGATGAGCTGCGCCTGCATGTTCAGCTAAACCACCCGGCATCCCTGGGGGTGGTGCTTGTTCTCGCCATGGAAAGAGAGAGTCCAGGGAGCCCTGCAGACAATAATCTGCCCTGTGTCTGCAACGTTGTTGGCAGCGGAGGAGCGGTGCAGACCGACGTGGGTGGAGGAGCTGGTGTGCGCAATTAATGCCCGCACAACTGCACAGCATGAGGAGAAGTGCAGTCGACGAGCACGCTCCACTGTCTGCTGGGGGTGTGGCCAGCCAGGTCATCTCCTGCGGAGCTGCCTGAGGAATCAGCAGGGAAACGAGAAGGGGTCCATGTAACCGTGACGACGCCGACCCTGCCAGTTGTGGACCGGGAACAGCAACCTGCATTCAAAGGAGCCGCATGTGGAGGGCCCCATGTCCAGGACGAGGCTGTTGTAACTGTGGGTTGGACAGATGTCGGGAACCCCAGTCATGTTCGCGTGCGGACTGGAAATGTTTTCTGCACAGCCCTGGTGGACTCTGGGTCTTCAGCCACAATTGTGAGGCCCGACGTTGTTCCAGTGGAAACCGTTTTAGGACCAGCCTCGACTAAGCTGAAGACAGTGACTGGAGAAACAGCTCATATGAGGGGCAAAAGTACATTTGAGTTCGTCCTGTGTGGGTTGTTAACAACGCACTCAGCTTGGGTGGCGAATGTGAGTGACCCTTGTACTCTGGGTCGGGACTTCTTGAGAGCTGCAAAGTGTGTGGTGGACTTGGGAGCTGGTGTGCTCATCCTGCCAAATGGTCTGCGAATGAAGATGATTACGGCATCGCAAGGCAGAGATGAGGGGATGACCATCAATACAACAGATCTTACAATGGACAACCTGCACGTCAGGTCCGCACTACACCACTCCCCTCAGCAGTCAACGGCAAGCCGAGTAGAATTTGCTCACCCTATGATGGACCGCATGCTGGGGGGAGCAAAGTCGTCCAGCCCAGAATTGTCAGTGGCAGCAAAGGACCGAACTGGGGCAATCCGGTCCATCTGGGAAAGGAACTGCAAAGGGCTGACTGCTGAGCAGAAGGAGCAGTTGTGGAAGGTCCTCTGGGAGTTTGACAGCATCTTTGCCCTCAATAAGAATTGTGTCGCAAGTGAGGTCGGGGCATGTTCTGCCGGTTTGGAACTGCAGATATTCTCCACAGTGACCAGGGCAGGAACTTTGGGTCCAAGGTTTTTGCTGCCCTTTGTGAACGCCTGGACATGCAGAAGACATGCACAACACCTTTGCATCCACAGAGTGATGGCTTGGTGGAACGGTTTAACTGCACCATGCAGCAGCAGCTCGCCATCCTCACCTCAAAAACACCAGCGTGACTGGGACCGACACATTCCACTGGTGCTGATGGCCTATTGTTCAGCTGTCCAAAGTTCAACTAGCTGCACCCCTGCTCTGCTGATGATTGGCCGGGACGCCAGTGGAGATGCCTTTTGGGTAACTCCTAGACAGCTGTGAGGAGCAGCCGGGGTTGGAGTATGCTCGGAGGATGCAGGACCAGTTGGAGATCGCGCATGCATTTACTCGGGACCAGCTCGAGAAAGCCGGCGTGCGCCAAAAGCTGAACTATGATATGCGCAGCAAGGGGCGGAGCTTTGTGGTCGATAAGCTGGTTTGGGTGTACACACCTAAGCATAAGAAGGGGCATTACCCCAAGTTAGACTGCCATTGGGATGGACCATAACGAGTGCTCGAGCGGGTGGGGGAAGTGGTGTACAGAGTGGCAGTTCCCCATCGGGGTAGGAGAGTAGCCCTGCATCGAGACAGGTTAGCCCCATACCAGGGCAGTGATGTGCCCGTATTTGAGACGGTATCGTCCATGAATGTCTCTCCTCAGCCGGCTGGAGATGGAAACAGGCCAGACTGCCCTCAGAGGACGAGGTGAAGACCGCGACCGCAGGAGGACTTTGTTTGTTGACCCCTCGGGGTCGAGGGTTTCATAAAGGGGAGGGCAGTTTCATAAAGAGGAGGCAGTTTCATAAAGGGGAGACAGTTTGTTATTGTGCATTATGGGAAATGTGAGGGCGAAGGGCCCGGTTGGGCAGGAAATGACGCGGAACGGGGGCATGAGTGTGCGAGTGTGGAGTGGATGGGTGTGAGTTGTGGCTGCCAGCAGCTCATGTATGAATGTGTGAATTGTTATTTTGAGTTCAATAAAAGCAACTAAGTTGCACCCGCTACTTGTTTCATCTTCGACCACGTCGAAGGCATTACAATGTTGTATGTACCCCAACTAGTTTAAACAAATTGTTGTGATTAATGTTTAGCAGCAAGATTTTTAGCCATCTCAGAGGGGGAAGCCAATATGCCACTTGCTGTCGACTGAAAATGACATCACAGTTGCCAGGTCACAACTAATCATGGCTCAGTGTCAGAAAACTAGTGAAAAATATCTATAACCCTTTCTTTCTACAGGTCTTTCACAGGTATAAACTTGGGGACTGAGGAATTTTACATCTATGAACACTACAACCAATTTGCTCCCTGTAGATCTGGCAGTGCCTTGGATGGCAGCAGCCTCCCATTGGTGTATGAATGTGTGTCTTGGAATGGATGAATGTGAATCATTGTAAAGTGCTTTTGGCACCATATGGTGTAGATAAAGTGCAGTCCATTTACAACCATAAGTAATGGATAAAAATTTGTAGGGTAGGCCTGTAACTATCTGAGAACTTACCAATTAGGGCCTCCCATTTGCCATTGGCTTGGGTGACCTCATACACACAGCGCATCTCACTGTAGGTCATTCCTCCAACAATGAAGACAATAACCCTTGGCCCCGTCTTCACCTCTGTGGGGCCCCGGTTTTTGTGCCAGTTACCATAGCGGGCACTACTAGATAAAAAGAAAAAAAGAGAAACATGACATAAATATCTATTTACATTTATACTGTATTCATTACATCACACACTGAACCAGACCATACACATGCAGGAAAGGTGAGTAAACAAGTGCCTAGAGATTGAATTGTATGTTCATGCAGCCAAAACACAATATTTCATATTGAAGGCTCATCTGCGAAAATTACACAGTAGTCACAGTTTACAGTTATAAACCGGATTGGGTTGAAGTTGGGAAATTGTGTAAAATGTACATAAAACCAAAATACGATTTGAAAATCCTTCTCAACCCATATTCAATTGATACACTACAAAAACAACATATTTAATGTTCAAACTGATAAACTTTATTGTTTTTTGCCAAATAATAATTAACTTCGAATTTCATAGCTGCAACACTTCCAGTAGAAGTTGGGAAAGGTGGCAAAAATACTGAGAAAGCTGAGAAAAGCTCATCAAACACCTATTTGGAACATCCCACATGTGATCAGGCTAATTGGGTACCATGATTGGGTATAAAAAGAGCCTCCCCAAACATGCTCAGTCATTCACAAGAAAGGATGGGGCGAGGTTCACCACTTTGTCCACAACTGCGTGACAAAATAGTTGAACAGTTTAAGAACAACATTTCTCAAAGCAAAATTGCAAGGAATTTAGGGATTTCAACATATACGGTGCATAATATCATCAAAAGGTTCAGAGAATCTGGTGAAATATCTGCATGTAAGCGCTACGGCCGGAAACCAAGACTGAATGACCGTGACCTTCGATCCCTCAGAGGGCACTACCTAAAATACCGACATGAGTGTGTAAAGGATATCACCAAATGGGCTCAGGAAAACTTCAGAAAACCACTGTCAGTAAATACAGTTCATCACTACATCAGTAAGTGTGGGTTAAAACTCTACCATGCAAAGCAAAAGCCGTTTATGAACAACATCCAGAAACGCCGCCGGGTCAGGGTCAATCCAAGATGGACGCCACACTGGAAGTGGGGGTCAAGGGTTGAATTGTGAAAGCATAGTGGAAGTGGGGGTGAAGGGGGTGAATATGGTAAGCATAAGGTGAAGAAAAAGAATAAAGTTAGAATGGGTTGAATTGGTTGAAAAATGTAGAAATTAGAAGGGAAAAACTAAATTTTTGGAAAATTTGGTGTGAATTTCAAAATTGAAAATTTGGAAATTTTGGTAAGTGGGAAGGTGTGGAATAGGTAGGCAAAAGATGAACAGTTGAAAGTTCGAACGGGTTGAATCGGTGGAAAAATGTAGAAATTAGAAGTGAAAAACTAAATTTAGTAAAATTTTGCAAAGTTTTGTGCAAATTTTAAAAGTGAAAACGTGACATTTTTGAATTTGGCAAGTTTGGGAATGTCCCAATGAATGTGTTGAATTAAGTGAATTTTAAACTGGAACAACGCAAATTTGAAATGTTGAATCTGCTATTAAGAATGAATGGGAAAGAATTTGCCGGAAATTTATGAATTTTGTGAAAACGAAAAATGTTTTGAACGAAAAAAATGTAAGCAGCCGTGTCATGAATATTTGGAAAAAGTGAAAAGTGGAACGGAGTGAATCGGTTGAAGTATGTGGCGGTAGTTAAGCATAAAAAAAGTGAGCGGAATAAGTAGAATAATAATAACTAGAAAATGCAATTTCTGGAGAAATTGCATGTGAAGGCGAAAACTTTGAATCACTTCTTGGGGAATGATGCCGAATGATGTTGAAATGAGTTGAATTACTTGAGAAATGTAGGAAACAGAGGTGAAAAACGGAATTTTGGAGAATTTGGAGGAATTTTGGAGGATTTGGTTGAATTTCAAATCTGAAAATGTGGAATTTATGGTAATTGGGAATTTGGGGAATAGGTAGGAAAAAGATGAAGAGTTGAAAGTTGGAATGGGTTGAATCGGTTAAAAAATGTAGAAATTAGAGTAGAAAAACACTTTTTTGAGAATTTGGTTGAATTTCAAATTTGAAAATTTGAATTTTTTTGTAAAGGGAAGTTGTGGAATAGGTAGGCAAAAGATCAATACTTGAAAGTTGGAATGGGTTGAATCGGTAGAGAAATGTAGAAATGAGAGTAGAAAAACGAAATTTTGGAGAATTTGGTTGAATTTCAAATTTTGAATTTTTGGTAAGTGGGAAGTTGTAGAATAGTTAGGCAAGAGATGAACAGTTGAAAGTTGGAATGGGTTGAATCGATTGAAAAATGTAGAAATTAGAGTAGAAAAACGAAATTTTGGAGAATTTGGTTGAATTTCAAATTTGGAATTTTTGGTAAATGGGAAGTTGTGGAATAGGTAGGCAAATGAGTTGAATCGGTTGAAAAATGTAGAAGAGTAGAAAAACGAAATTTTGGAGAATTTGGTTGAATTTAAAATTTGAAAATTTTTAATTTTTGGTAGGTGAGAAGTTGTGGCAAAAGATGAACAGTTGAAAGTTGGATTGGGTTGAATCGGTCGAAAAATGTAGAAATTGGAGGTGAAAAACTAAATTTCGTGAAATTTTGTCGAAAATTTAAACGTGAAAATGTGAAATTTTTGAATTTGGCAATTTTGGGAATGTCGAGAATCAATCCGAATGTGGTTCGTATGTGCTGAATGATGAGAATTTAAAAGTGGAATGACGTAAATGTGAAATGTCGAATCTGCCATTAAGAATGAATGTGGAAAATGTTGTCGTAAATTCGCGAATTTTGCGAAATCGGAAAATTTTCGGAACGAGAAAAATTGAAGCGCTCATCTCGTGAATATTTGGAATTCGTCAAAAGAGGAACGGAGTGAATCGGATGAATTTTGTGGAAGAAGAAGCGGGACAAAAAAGTGTGTGGAGTTATAATAATAATAATAACTAGAATTTGCAATTCCTGAAGAAATTGCGTGTGAAGGTGAAGAGGTTGAATAAATACTTGGATCAATCCAAGATGGCCGCCACTCTGGAAGTGGGGGTCAAGGGTTGAATTGTGGAAGTGGGGGTGAAGGGGGTGAATATGGTAAGCATAAGGTGAACAAAGTGAATAAAGTTGGAATGGGTTGAATCGGTTGAAAAATGTAGAAATTAGAAGGGAAAAACTAAATTTTTGGAAAATTTGGTGTGAATTTCAAAATTGAAAATTTGGAAATTTTGCTAAGTGGGAAGGTGTGGAATAGGTAGGCAAAAGATGAACAGTTGAAAGTTGGAACGAGTTGAATCGGTGGAAAAATGTAGAAATTAGAAGTGAAAGACTAAATTTAGTGAAATTTTGCAAAATTTTGCGCAAATTTTAAAAGTGAAAACGTGAAATTTTTGAATGTCCCCAATGTGATTTGAATGTGTTGAAATAAGTGAATTTCAAACTGGAACAACAAAAATGTGAAATGTTGAATCTGCCATTAAGAATGAATGGGGAAAAAATTGCCATAAAATCGTGAATTTTGTGAAAAGGGAAAATATTTTGAACGATAAAAATGTAAGCACCCATGTCATGAATATTTGGAATAAGTGAAAAGTGGAACGGAGTGAATCGGTTGAAGTATGTGGAAGTAGTTAACGGACAAAAAAGTGAGCGGAATAAGTAGAATAATAATAATAACTAGAATTTGCAATTCCTGAAGAAATTGCGTGTGAAGGTGAAGAGGTTGAATAAATACTTGGGGAATGTTGCAGAATGATGTTGAAAAGAGTTGAATCGGTTGAAAAATGTAGAAATTACAAGGGAAAAAGGAAATTTGGGAAAATTGGGTGTGAATTTCAAAATTGAAAATTTGGAATTTTGGGTAAGTGGGAAGTTGTGGAATAGGTAGGAAAATGATGAACAGTTGAAAGGTGGAATGGGTTGAATAAGTTGAAAATGTAGAAATTAGAGTAGAAAAACAAAATTGTAGAGAATTTTTGGTAAGTGGGAAGTTGTGGAATAGGAAGGCAAAAGAGGAACAGTTGAAAGTTGGAACGAGTTGAATCGGTTAAAAAATGTAGAAGTTAGAGCAAATCTTGAATCCTAATAGAGAATGAATGGGAATTAAAAGAAAAAAAAATGCACCAAAAGTTTCTGAAATTTGGAACAAAAGGAAAGAAACGGCTTCAGGAGGTTCACTTTTGGGGTTAAAATGTTGAAATGGGTTTAATCGGGCAAAATTTGCAAAAGTTAGCGCAAATGTAGGTATTTAGGGCACTTAATGTTGAAATATGGTCATTTCCGGTTTGATTTGGGTCACTTCCGGTTTGATTAGAGGCACTTCCGGTCCAGCTGAGGTCACTTCCGGTTTATTTGGGGTCACTTCCGGTTGAAAAAGGTCACTTCCGGTTGAAAAAGGTCACTTCCGGTTTGATTTGGGGTCACTTCCGGTTTGATTTGGGGTCACTTCCGGTTTACCTGAGGTCACTTCCGGTTCATTTGGGGTCAATTCCGGTTTGATTTGGGGCACTTCCGGTTCATTCCGAGTTCATTGGGGCACTTCAGGGTCAATCCAAGATGGCCGCCACTCCGGAAGTGGGGGTCAAGGGTTGAATTGTGGAAGTGGGGGTGAAGGGGGTGAATATGGTAAGCATAAGGTGAACAAAGTGAATAAAGTTGGAATGGGTTGAATCGGTTGAAAAACTAAATTTTTGGAAAATTTGGTGTGAATTTCAAAATTGAAAATTTGGACATTTTGGTAAGTGGGAAGGTGTGGAATAGGTAGGCAAAAGATGAACAGTTGAAAGTTGGAACGAGTTGAATCGGTGGAAAAATGTAGAAATTAGAAGTGAAAAACTAAATTTTGTGAAATTTTGCAAAGTTTTGTGCAAATTTTAAAAGTGAAAACGTGAAATTTTTGAATTTGGCAAGTTTGGGAATGTCCCCAATGTGATTTGAATGTGTTGAATTAAGTGAATTTCAAACTGGAGCAACGTAAATGTGAAATGTTGAATCTGCCATTAAGAATGAATGGGGAAGAATTTGCCGGAATTTTGTGAATTTTGCGAAAACGGAAAATTTTTTGAACGAAAAAAATGTAAGCACCCGTGTCATGAATATTTGGAATCAGTGAAAAGTGGAATGGAGTGAATCGGTTGAAGTATGTGGAAGTAGTTAACGGACAAAAAAGTGAGCGGAATAAGTAGAATAATAATAATAATAACTAGAATTTGCAATTCCTGAAGAAATTGCGTGTGAAGGTGAAGAGGTTGAATAAATACTTGGGGAATGTTGCAGAATGATGTTGAAAAGGGTTGAATCGGTTGAAAAATGTAGAAATTACAAGGGAAAAAGGAAATTTGGGAAAATTGGGTGTGAGTTACAAAATTGAAAATTTGGAATTTTGGGTAAGTGGGAAGTTGTGGAATAGGTAGGAAAATGATGAACAGTTGAAAGGTCGAATGGGTTGAATAAGTTGAAAAATGTAGAAATTAGATTAGAAAAACAAAATTGTAGAGAATTTTTGGTAAGTGGGTAGTTGTGGAATAGGAAGGCAAAAGAAGAACAGTTCAAAGTTGGAACAAGTTGAATCGGTTAAAAAATGTAGAAGTTAGAGCAAATCTTGAATCCTAATAGAGAATGAATGGGAATTAAAAGAAAAAAAATTGCACCAAAATTTTTTGAAATTTGGAACAAAAGGAAAAAAAACAGCTTTAGGAGGTTCACTTTTGGGGTTAAAATGTTGAAATGGGTTTAATCGGGCAAAATTTGCAAAAGTTAGCGCAAATGTAGGTATTTAGGGCACTTAATGTTGAAATATGGTCACTTCCGGTTTGATTTGGGTCACTTCCGGTCTATTTGGGTCACTTCCGGTTTGATTAGAGGCACTTCCGGTCTAGCTGAGGTCACTTCCGGTTTATTTGGGGTCACTTTCGGTTTTAAAAGGTCACTTCCGGTTTGATTTGGGGTCACTTCCGGTTTGATTTGGGGTAACTTCCGGTTTACCTGAGGTCACTTCCGGTTCATTTGGGGTCAATTCCGGTTTGATTTGGGGCACTTCCGGTTCATTCCGAGTTCATTGGGGCACTTCAGGGTCAATCCAAGATGGCCGCCACTCTGGAAGTGGGGGTCAAGGGTTGAATTGTGGAAGTGGGGGTGAAGGGGGTGAATATGGTAAGCATAAGGTGAACAAAGTGAATAAAGTTGGAATTGGTTGAATCGGTTGAAAAATGTAGAAATTAGAAGGGAAAAACTAAATTTTTGGAAAATTTGGTGTGAATTTCAAAATTGAAAATTTGGAAATTTTGCTAAGTGGGAAGGTGTGGAATAGGTAGGCAAAAGATGAACAGTTGAAAGTTGGAACGAGTTGAATCGGCGGAAAAATGTAGAAATTAGAAGTGAAAAACTGAATTTAGCGAAATTTTGCAAAATTTTGTGCAAATTTTAAAAGTGAAAACGTGAAATTTTTGAATTTGGCAAGTTTGGGAATGTCCCCAATGTGATTTGAATGTGTTGAAATAAGTGAATTTCAAACTGGAACAACAAAAATGTGAAATGTTGAATCTGCCATTAAGAATGAATGGGGAAAAAATTGCCATAAAATCGTGAATTTTGTGAAAACGGAAAATTTTTTGAACGAAAAAAATGTAAGCACCTATGTCATGAATATTTGGAATAAGTGAAAAGTGGAACGGAGTCAATCGGTTGAAGTATGTGGAAGTAGTTAACGGACAAAAAAGTGAGCGGAATAAGTAGAATAATAATAATAATAAAGGACAGCAATAACAATAGTGTGAAGGTCTTCACCTTCACACTAATAATAATAATAAAGGACAGCAATAACAATAGTGTGAAGGTCTTCACCTTCACACTAACTAGAATTTGCAATTCCTGAAGAAATTGCGTGTGAAGGTGAAGAGGTTGAATAAATACTTGGGGAATGCTGCAGAATGATGTTGAAAAGATTTGAATCGGTTGAAAAATGTAGAAATTACAAGGGAAAAAGGAAATTTGGGAAAATTGGGTGTGAATTTCAAAATTGAAAATTTGGAATTTTGGGTAAGTGGGAAGTTGTGGAATAGGTAGGAAAATGATGAACAGTTGAAAGGTGGAATGGCTTGAATAAGTTGAAAAATGTAGAAATTAGAGTAGAAAAACAAAATTGCAGAGAATTTTTGGTAAGTGGGAAATTGTGGAATAGGAAGGCAAAAGATGAACAGTTGAAAGTTGGAATGAATTGAATCGGTTAAAAATGTAGAAGTTAGAGCAAAACTTGAATCCTAATAGAGAATTAATGGGAATTAAAAGAAAAAAAAATTGCACCAAAATTTTTTGAAATTTGGGACAAAAGGAAAAAAAAGGCTTCAGGAGGTTCACTTTTGGGGTTAAAATGTTGAAACGGGTTTAATCGGGCAAAATTTGCGAAAGTTAGTGCAAATGTATGTATTTAGGGCACTTAATGTAGAAATATGGTCACTTCCGGTTTGATTTGGGTCACTTCCGGGCTATTTGGGTCACTTCCGGTTTGATAAGAGGCACTTCCTGTCTAGCTGAGGTTACTTTCCGTTTAAAAAGGTCACTTCCTGTTTAAAAAGGTCACTTCCGGTTTGATTTGGGGTCACTTCCGGTTTGATTTTGGGTCACTTCCGGTTTACCTAAGGTCACTTCTGGTTTACCTAAGGTCACTTCCGGTTTGATTTGAGATACTTCTGGTTCATTCTGGGTTCATTGGGGGCACTTCAAGGTCAATCCAAGATGGCCGCCACACTGGAAGTGGGGGTCAAGGGGGTGAATATGGTAAGCATAAGGTGAACAAAGTGAATAAAGTTGGAATGGGTTGAATCAGTTCAAAAATGTATAAATTACAGTAGAAAAACAAAATTGCAGAGAATTTTTGGTAAGTGGGAAGTTGTGGAATAGGAAGGCAAAAGATGAACAGTTGAAAGTTGGAACGAGTTGAATTGGTTAAAAAATGTAGAAGTTTGAGCAAATCTTGAATCCTAATAGAGAATGAATGGGAATTAAAAGAAAAAAAATTGCGCCAAGATTTTTGGAAATTTGGAACAAAAGGAAAAAAACGGCTTCAGGAGGTTCACTTTTGGGGTTAAAATGTTGAAACGGGTTTAATCGGCCAAACTTTGTAAAGGTTAGCCCAAATGTAGGTATTTAAGGCACCTAATGTTGAAATATGGTCACTTCCAGTCTATTTGGGTCACTTCCGGTTTGATTAGAGGCACTTCCGGTCTACCTGAGGTCACTTCCGGTTTATTTGGGGTCACTTCCGGTTTAAAAAGGTCACTTCCGGTTTGATTTGGGGTCACTTCCGGTTTACCTGAGGTCACTTCCTGTTTACCTAAGGTCACTTCCGGTTTGATTTGGGGCACTTCCGGTTCATTCTAGGTTCATTGGGAGCACTTCAGGAACAATCCAAGATGGCCGCCACACTGGAAGTGGGGGTCAAGGGTTGAATTGTGAAAGCATAGTGGAAGTGTGGGTGAAGGGGGTAAATATGGTAAGGATGAGGTGACCAAAGTGAATAAAGTTGGAATGGGTTGATTCGGTTGAAAAATGTAGAAATTAGAATAGAAAAACGAAATTTTGTAGAATTTGGTGTGAATTTCAAAATTGAAAATTTGGAAATTTTGGTAAGTGGGAAGGTGTCGGTCAAAAAATGTAGAAATTAGAGGTGAAAAACGAAATTTTGTGAAATTTTGTCGAAATTTTTAAGGTGAAAACGTGAAATTTTTGAATTTGGCAATTTTGGGAATGTCGAGAATCATTCCGAATGTGGTTTGAATGTGCTGAATGACGTGAATTTAAAAGTGGAATGACGTAAATGTGAAATGTCGAATCTGCCATTAAGAATGAATGGGGAAAAGTTTGTCGTAAATTCGCGAATTGTGCGAAATCGGAAAATTTTCGGAACGAGAAAAATGGAAGCGCTCATCTCGTGAATATTTGGAATACGTCAAAAGTGGAACGGAGCGAATCGGATGAATTATGTGGAAGAAGAAGCGGGACAAAAAAGTGTGGAGAATAAAATAGAAAAATAATAATAATAGAGAATGGCGTAGAATAACATATGTGTGAAGGCCATCGCCTTAACACAAATAATAATAATAGAGAATGGTGTAGAATAACATATGTGTGAAGGCCATCGCCTTCACACAATAATAGAGAATGGTGTAGAATAACATATGTGTGAAGGCCATCGCCTTCACACAATAATAGAGAATGGTGTAGAATAACATATGTGTGAAGGCCATCGCCTTCACACAATAATAATAATAATAGAGAATGGTGTAGAATAACATATGTGTGAAGGCCATCGCCTTCACACAATAATAGAGAATGGTGTAGAACAGGGGTGGGAAACTTTTTGACTTGCGGGCCGAATTGGGTTCTAAATTTTGACCGGGGGGCCGAACCAGAAGCAGATGGATGTAGTGTTTGTGTGAAGTAATATAAACGACCTGTAAAGGTCATTGCATAAAAGGTTTTGGCCTTTAGTAGGTAAAGCATGGATATTCAAAAAAAGTTTTTTGAAAACAAATGCATTTATTAACAGTATTAAAAAAAAAAAACATCCCTAAAAAACTGCTATCAGTGATTCTCATAAAATACGACACTGTTATTATGAATAACAGTCTCCATCACTTCAGTGCCTGCAGGTCAGATTAATGAAAGATGCTTATCTTATGAGATCACATCAAACGGCAAACATTCTGACCAAATATATCATCTTGAAGAATCGGTGAAAGCATACATCCAAATAAAGTAATCAAAACGGCAACACGGTGAGGGGTATCTGAAAATCAGAGCAGAGTTTTAACTCACAAACACCTGGTAACAGAGGTGAGGAAACGGGAAACACTTCCTTAAAGTAAGCCTTAAGAACTTTACAGGTTAAGATTAGTCACAAACAGGTGGTGCATCAATGTCCTTGAGCATCCTGCATTGTTTGAAAATGAGAATTGTCGCTAGTTTCAATCCCTGCTATTTGTACAGATCATATTCAAAATGCATTTTTTTACAACAAACTTGAAAGCCTCCCCTTCATTTTCAGTGGGAACAGTGTTGTTGGTCTCCCTTTTTTTGCTAGTGTGTTATAGTCTGGAGTAAAATTTGTTGTGGCAATTCTTAGGTGATATCCGAGGTGTTGGTCCGTTAACCTAGATCTGTGACGGGTTGATGTTGATGTTCATGTGGCTGAACGTCATGTCGCGTACGTCGAGCCAAATTGGCCACTCTTTTTAAACACTCGGCACTCAGTGTCCACCTTGCTTTTCCTTGGGCGATTCATTTTAATGGAAGGATTCCAGGGGAAGGTTTGTGGGTGGCTTTAGCGTACAACTGTATCCGAAAGCTCGGCGCGCAAATTACAAGAATGCTGTCGTCACAGCCCACGCTCTAAATTCGGCACTGATACAAATAGAGCGCGAGTGCGCCATTTCCATACTACTGAGTACGTACACGCACTTGTGAGTGTGCACCGAGCTTTCTGACACGGCTTCCGGTAGTAAATGCGCAGGCGAGTGGTTCCCCATCTACTGGGGAAACGCAGTCATTGCAGGCAAAATGACCCAAAAAAAATGTTTAATAATACAATTTATTTAGGGTTGGCGGGCCAGATTAAACGGTCCCGTGGGCCAGATGTGGCCCGCGGGCCGTAGTTTGCCCAAACCTGGTGTAGAATAACATATGTGTGAAGGCCATCGCCTTCACACAATAATAATAATAGAGAATGGTGTAGAATAACATATGTGTGAAGGCCATCGCCTTCACACAATAATAATAATAATAATAATAATAATAAAAGAGAATGGTGTAGAATAACATATGTGTGAAGGCCATCGCCTTCACACAATAATAATTGTTAGGGTTTTCCAGGTTATCTTTATCATAGGATTATGTTGGAATGTAGACTATAATGATTAACCAATCTTGTCTTGCTCTCACAACGCAGTAAAATAGAGTGGTTGCTTCCTCTGCTTGATTGACCAGCTGCAGAGGAAGCAATCAAAGTTCTTCTGTTTCCCACAACATCGTAAAACACCCCCTGCTCTGATCTTACCAGAGGCCGGGGGTTCACCAAACCTGTCCACTCTCACCCCCACTCTGTTCCTCCTAATAAATATGCCCTTGCAGGAGGGAGAGTCCAGACCTCCATTCGAACATCGCTGCACGCACAGCGACGAATGGACTCTCCACCTGCAGGTGTCTAAAAGGACTTACTTGTCTCCCGTGTGGTTCTTGCAAAAATAAGTTGGAGTGAGCAAATCTCTAACATTTTGGTGCCGAAACCCGGGATCCCTCATACCCGCTATCTGGCTGACGAAGGAGGACGTGTTGCATTGTCGACAAGCCAGCGTCCATTAGGAGGACCTGGAGAAGAAAGTCCTGGGAAGAGAATTCTTCGCTGGGCCAGCATCTTAGGTCTGCCTTCGTCTGACAGAGGTGGATTGACGGGACCCGGCAGTGCAACGAACCAGGGGACAAGTAAGTTAAAGGCCTGAAGTTGTGTGATTGTGTTGTTGTTTGTGAAACGCGGAAAAAAAAAAAAAAAAAAAAAAAAAAAACAGGTGCACGAGAGATACGGCTTTGGTTTATCCGAGCTATGAGATACGGCTTCGGTTTGTCCGAGCTATGAGATACGGCTTTGGTTTGTCCGAGCTATGAGATACGGCTTTGGTTTGTCCGAGCTATGAGGCCTAAAAAAAAAAGCGCTGGAGTTTGTGTGATTGAGTGTGTGACTGGTAGGATAAATTGACTAAAAAGCAGTTCTAGCGTTGATCCACGGCAATAAAACAGGCTAGTAATCTGTTGAAAGGTCAATTTAAACCTGCATTGAGGATCCTCAAAGAAAAAACCAAAAAATTGGAAAAACAATTGGGAAAAAAATTGTAAAACCTTAAACTACTAAAATTAAGATGGGAAATAAGAACGGTAAATCTCTTGGTCGGCTCTTCTTTGAGATGAGAAGTTCATGGCAAGTAGATTTCTTAATTGTATGCAATACATGCTGAAGTGGAAGAAAATGTATGGAGTACAAGGAAATTTGAAATGTGGAAGAAGTGGTAGAAGTGCTAGAGTGTGGTTGAAATCTTCACAAAGAGATGAGAACGAATTCAAGAGACACAAGCTAGACAGATGAAAACTGATGCGGTCACAAGTGTTTGTCAGACCAGGAGACAATAAGGCCCCTGTGAGCTGGTGCAAGGCCACAGCTCAAGGCGCGGCTCAAGCAAGGGGCAAGAGGAGTTTCGGTCCTATGCAAATGATGTATCGAAATTTAAAAGATCTGAAACCTCTCCCATATGACAGCAAAACATGTCATTGTCAGGTTATAAAAAATCTTTTTAGATTATTAGAAGTCCTGTCCATCCAAGAAGTATGACAATGTATGCCCAAATTACAAATGACTAGAGCTCAAATTGTGTTACACTAAAGTTAAAATATGCAAATCAAGTGGTAAAGAAATGCAACTTGCTTCTAGAAGATATATAAATAAAATTAGAATGTGCTGTCCTCGTGTGCATGGGAGGGACCAGCTCATGATCGACCACAGGAAATGGCCAGCCTGTGACGAATCATTGGTGCTGGGACCTACCTTCCGCACGCGAGAGCTGTGCATGTGTGTGCGTATGTGTTAAAGTTAAAGTCCCAAATTGATGAAGATTGGCTAAACTTTTAGTATAAAGAAATTTGCTAGACTGTTGTCTATTCAATTTACACCGCAGAACAGAAACAATTTGACAGAAAAAAAAGTCTGTTCGCGAGCAGAAACTAATCCACACTAGTGCATGTTAAGTGTCGAGCCCACATGAGAAATTCGAAGGAAAAAAAACACAGAACATGCTTTCAGGAATTGGAAGAAGCTAAATTGTGAATTTAAGATTTTTCAATGCTACATTTAATAGGAATAATTGATTGGTTGTGTTATAAGATTATACAAAATTCTAAATGCAAGCTAAATCTGAGAGATTGAGTTCTTCAAATTTAAAAACAAAGAAAAAATTCAGATTAATTTGCCAATTGTTTGTTTTAGTTAAGTTTTTTTTGAATTGGTGGATTGTTCTACCAGGAAACCTGAGTTGAAAATGATATATGAATGTTGTGTGGTGAGCTTGGATGAATTGGGACCAATGGGATAGGAAGACTCCTTTTTGGAGACTGTGTGAGATACATATGATGAGCATTGATGAATGATTGCCTGAATGAAAGGTTGAATGGTTGAAGTCGTTGGCGACTACTATGGAAAATTAGTAGAGCGACTTTGATGAAAGAGTGATTTTGAGCAGGTTGAATGTTAGAAAGAAACACATAGCTTTTGGGTTGATAATTAACTAGAAAAAAAACTGGAGAACCAGTAACACATGTAGAAGATGTGTGAACTGAGAAATTGAGAAGCGTTTTGGAAAGAAAGTCAAATTAAATGATGATGGAATCGTATGTAGTAAAGAACGCATTCTCCCAAAAACTTTGTCAAGGTGTGAGGCATGGGCGTTGCCAAGCCTCAAAAGGAGGGAGTGAGTAGGACAGATAGTGGAAGATAGTAATAATACAACACTTTATGACAATGAATTTTCGAATACATTTGGTGTTATACTGTGGTAATTTTTTTGTTCTGGTATAGATAGGTTAGAAACACGAGAGATTTAGAGGTTCAAAAGAAAGACAGAAAACGTTTTTGATTTGGACAATTGCAGGCTAACAGGAACATGAGAACGATAAGAACTACGAGGTGGGATCCAATTTCATTGGGGAGATTGAGAATTCACAGCACCATACTCTAGGTCACATTTTTGAGCAAGCATGACAATAACATGTGAGAGGTCAAGACATACAGATCAGGGCTTGATGTGTCACGTCTCGTCCCCAACTGCTCCACTATGTGTCTGTTGTCTTGGTTTCTGTCTGTGTGCTCGCCCCTCCCCTCCTGTGTGCCCATGATCAGTGTGATTGTTCCCACCTGCCTCTCGTTACCTGTCGTGTATAAAAGTCCTGTCTGCCCCTCACTCCCTGTTCGGATCATTGGTATTGGTTGCTGCTGATTTTGGTTTTGGTCATTGGTTTTGGTTGCTGTCGTTCGGTGTTGTCGTCCTGTCTTGGTGCCGTCATGTCCTGCTGTCTTCTTGTTCCACGTCCCGGTCAGTCAGTCAAGTTATTGTTTAAGTCATGTCAGTTTACCGAGTCTGTATTTTGAGTTGCTTCAATAAACCCTGGTCCAAGCTGCACTTGGTCGTCCTGCTCCATGCCCCATCCGTTCGTGACAGAATGATCCGACCATCACAGCGACCAGCGCTTGGACCCCCCCCACACCACCAGCTCCCGCTGCGACGCACAATCCACATCCGAGCATGTTCCAGCGCCATGGGCTTGCAGCCGCCATCGGATCTTGCTCCAGCGACGCCGGACTCACGGCCGCCATCGAAATTCCCCCCCGGCGCCATCGGCTCCGCGACCGTCATCAGACTTTGTTCCGGCGACGCTGGACCCGCGGCCGCCATCGGAGTGCTTCTGGCGCCAGCGGCTTTGCGGCCGTGATCGGACTCTGGTGCCACGACGCCGGACCCACGGCCGCCGTTGGAGTGCCTCCCGGCGTCATCAGACTCACGGCCGCCATCGGGCTCCACCCCAGCGTCGCAGGACCCGCGAACGTCAGCAGACATCCAAGCCAGCTGCGTCGGACCCGCGATTGTCCCTGGCTCCACTCCCACTGCTGCGGCGCGTGATGGCTCTTGCCGCCGCGCACAGCCCCGCCTTCCGAATGCCGCCGATCACGGTACGGACTTTGTGAGTGGCCGCCGATCGCGGTACAGACTTCCGGAGTCGCCGCCAATTGCCGTACGGACTTCCTGAGTTGCCGCCGATCGCGGCACAGACCCCCAAGTCGCCGCCCGAGCGCGGTTCTGTTCCCCGAAGTCGCCGCCCGAGTGCGGTTCTGTCCCCTAGGTCGCCGCCCGAGTGCGGTTCTGTTCCCCGAAGTCGCCGCCCGAGTGCGGTTCTGAAGAGTTTGAACACTTCCTAATGATTCCCTTTAACCAAAGACTATTTATGACAGGGGCGTTCCCATTTATTGCCTCCTGGTGTAAAAGAGATTGTCTTATCTATGCCTTCTTTCTCCTCACACGCTCGCACCCACACAGGGTGCGCACACACACACACACACACACACACACACACACACACACACACACACACACACACACACACAAAAAACTAGGGGAACCAACCCGCACTCGGGCGGCGACTTGGGGAACCGAACCGCACCGCACTCGGGCGGCGACTTGGGGAACCGAACCGCACTCGGGCGGCGACTTGGGGAACCAAACCGCACCGCACTCGGGCAGCGACTTGGGGAACCGAACCGCACCGCACTCGGGCGGCGACTTGGGGAACCGAACTGCACCGCACTCGGGCGGCGACTTGGGGAACCGAACCGCACTCGGCGACGACTTGGGGAACCGAACCGCACTCCGGCGGCGACTTGGGGAACCGAACCGCACCCGGGCGGCGACTTGGGGGACAGAACCGCACTCGGGCGGCGACTTGGGGGACAGAACCGCACTCGGGCGGGGACTTGGGGGACAGAACCGCACTCGGGCGGCGACTTCGGGGACAGAACCGCACTCGGGCGGCGACTTGGGGACAGAACACAGAACCGCACTCGGGCGGCGACTTCGGGGACAGAACCGCACTCGGGCAGCGACTTCGGGGACAGAACCGCACTCGGGTGGCGACTTCGGGGACAGAACCGCATTCGGGCGGCGACTTCGGGGACAGAACCGCACTCAGGCGGCGACCTAGGGGACAGAACCGCACTCCGGCGGCAACCTAGGGGACAGAACCGCACTCCGGCGGCGACTTGGGGGACAGAACCGCACTCTGGCGGCGACTTGGGGGACAGAACTACACTCTGGCGGCGACTTGGGGGACAGAACCGCACTCTGGCGGCGACTTGGGGAACAGAACCGCGCTCGGGCGGCGACTTGGGGAACCGAACCGCGCTCGGGCGGCGACTTGGGGAACCGAACCGCACCGCACTCGGGCGGCGACTTGGGGAACCGAACCGCCCTCGGGCGGCGACTTCGGGGACAGAACCGCACTCGGGCGGCGACTGCGGGGACAGACCCGCACTCGGGCGGCGACTGCGGGGACAGAACCGCATTCGGGCGGCGACTTCGGTGCGGTTTGGTTCCCCAAGTCGCCGCCCGAGTGCGGTTCGGTTCCCCAAGTCGCCGCCCGAGTGCGGTGCGGTTCGGTTCCCCAAGTCGCCGCCCGAGTGCGGGTTGGTTCCCCTAGTTTTTTTTTTGGGACGTCGGGAGCCGTCCCTTGTGGGGGGGGTATTTTGAGTTGCTTCAATAAACCCTGGTCCAAGCTGCACTTGGTCGTCCTGCTCCATGCTCCACCCGACCGTGACATGATGTGGAACGCAGACCTCGATGAGTTGATTTTCAATAATGATACTGAAGACAACATACTGTCCGATTAAATTGGAACTATAAATAAAATGTAGCTCAAAAATAGGATGAGTTGCAGGATTTACGATATAAAAACGAGACCGCTGTTATTAGAAGAATTTGAAGTTTGGTAAACAAACGTTACCAGCAAATTGATGGAAGCAGCTACATTTGGAGATAGTCTTACAAGTTTGATGTCCCAGCCTGTCATTCTCAGTGTCAGGGTCCCTGAAACCCAATCCAAGACTTCGCCTGCAGCCGTGAACAACTACAAAATGGTGCCTGGCTCTGAAGCACCTTTGACCTTTGGCGAAGGACAAGAAAAGACTGCTGTTGTGCTTGGAGGGGGACAAGTACACTCCGGAGGAAATACAACATCCTCGGGGACGGAAAAGACAGTGAAAAACGGAGGAACTCACAATGATAAAAATTGACTAATTTGAACAATGGACTCATTCAAGAGTGATGGATGGGGTCGCTCTGAAGCAACAACAAAAGAACACCAACTTGAGAGGGTGAAGTGCGGCAAAAAGATATGGACTTGGAGTGTCCGACGACCAAATCGCACTCCTTGCTACGGCGTTACCAAATTTGGTGAAGCTTGGTTCAAAGTGGAAGGGAGGTTCATTGTGCACTGAGTTTGACAGAACTGAGGAGATTTGATAAATAAATAAATAAAAATTTGAAAAATACGTAGGGCTACAGAGAAAAGCATTATAATCAGAGATTGAACGGATTTGGATAAAACAAATAGGCTAAAACGGTAGGAAACAAGAGCAAGATCTTTTATTTTGTGTGTGTGTGTGTGTGTGTGTGCGTGTGTGTGTGTGTGTGTGCGTGTGTGTGTGTGTGTGTGTGTGTGTGTGTGTGTGTGTGTGTGTGCGCACCCTGTGTGGGTGCGAGCGTGTGAGGAGAAAGAAGGCATAGATAAGACAATCTCTTTTACACCAGGAGGCAATAAATGGGAACGCCCCTGTCATAAATAGTCTTTGGTTAAAGGGAATCATTAGGAAGTGTTCAAACTCTTCCCGCAAACACTCCTATTTGCCAGTTAAATGGGCACTACAATTGACTATGAGAGTTGCAAGCAACAGATGAAGAGCAGTCCTTGGCAGATTATATGATCAGGACGCTCAAACTGTGTCAAAGACAAATTTACTGCCGCCTGATCTTTCCTCCTCACAGGTCGCCAACCCCATCAATCCAGGAGACTGGGTCTACATCAAGGTCATCAAAAGAAGGAACTGGGCCAGCCACGACGGGAGGGACCATTCCAAGTCTTGGTGACTACACATGTTGCATCCAAGGTTGCAGGACCCACAAATGCATTAACGACGACTGCTCTCCAGGAGGAAACTGGATGGGAGCTTTGGACATCACCGCTGTGTGCCAGGATGAGAGAGCCGTTTTCAAGGTGTAAGGGCTCTACTACCAACATGGCTGCACCATCGGACGGGATCTACTTCATCCAGAAGTTCAGAGGCACTGCCTCACCTGCATCCTATGGGTGCACGTGCCTGTTCAGAACGGATCGTGGTTTTGTGGTCACAAGAGTTGTCCGATGCTGCCTGCCAACTGGACACGAGTGTGTGCGCCAGTGTGTGTGACAGACCACACCTACGACTAGAACATCATCAGCTGACGAAAACACGAGCCCATATACAACTTCTTAGACGTGACAGACGTGATAATGATAATGAGACGTGGATTGCGTAGATGCTGTTCGGTTGAGCATGTTTTACAGAAACCTGATGATTTGACCATCGAAAATGCTTCGCAAGTGATGGATACAATGATGTACTGTTTCTGTGTTTTTCTTTTTGTGTTTTATTGATAGCATTCTGGTCGCCTAAGGCAAAGGGACCGTGTAAGAATTTTCCTGCTAATAACATCTGGCCGGCAGGTTTTTTGCTTACACAATAAGTTTGATCTGGGCTGTTGAGGTAATGCCTCATCTTCACTGGAAGGTGTTGCTATCATTGTTTGTTGT
Organism: Syngnathus scovelli; assembly: GCF_024217435.2. Taxonomy (NCBI): domain Eukaryota; kingdom Metazoa; phylum Chordata; class Actinopteri; order Syngnathiformes; family Syngnathidae; genus Syngnathus; species Syngnathus scovelli. The sequence continues at coordinate 39,894 of NC_090849.1, forward strand.
TTTTATTTTTACTATTCTTCTTTCTTCATTATACATGTATATATGTTTGTTTTACTTGTCTTTGTTGTTTGGGGTGACAATCATATGATAAAACAGGAGGGAGATGTTAGGGTTTTCCAGGTTATCTTTATCATAGGATTATGTTGGAATGTAGACTATAATGATTAACCAATCTTGTCTTGCTCTCACAACGCAGTAAAATAGAGTGGTTGCTTCCTCTGCTTGACTGACCAGCTGCAGAGGAAGCAATCAAAGTTGTTCTGTTTCCCACAACATCGTAAAACACCCCCTGCTCTGATCTTACCAGAGGCCGGGGGTTCACCAAACCTGTCCACTCTCACCCCCACTCTGTTCCTCCTAATAAATATGCCCTTGCAGGAGGGAGAGTCCAGACCTCCATTCGAACATCGCTGCACGCACAGCGACAAATGGACTCTCCACCTGCAGGTGTCTAAATGGACTTACTTGTCTCCCGTGTGGTTCTTGCAAAATAAGTTGGAGTGAGCAAATCTCTAACAATAATAATAGAGAATGGTGTAGAATAACATATGTGTGAAGGCCATCGCCTTCACACAATAATAGAGAATGGTGTAGAATAACATATGTGTGAAGGCCATCGCCTTCACACAATAATGGAGAATGATGTAGAATAACATATGCGTGAAGGCCATCGCCTTCACACAATAATAGAGAATGGTGTAGAATAACATATGTGTGAAGGCCATCGCCTTCACACAATAATAAAGTAGAATAACAATGTGTGAAGGCCTTCGCCTTCACACAATAACAATGTGTGAAGGCGAAGGCCTTCACACAATAAAGTAGAATAACAATGGGTGAAGGCCTTCGCCTTCACACAATAATAAAGTAGAATAACAATGTGTGAAGGCCTTCGCACTATTGTTATTCTACTTTTTCCGAAATGAAAGAAAGGAAAAATGAAAAAAAAATCAATGATGATAAATGATGCTGAATAAAATAAATGGGTAAAATGATGAGTGTTAAAATGATAAGCAGGTAAAATAAAAAGGGAAATAAATGATGATAAATGATGATAAATGAAATAAATGGGAAAATAATTGGGAAAAATAAAAAGGGAAATAAATAATGATAAATGATGATAAAATAAATGGGAAAAATGATAAGTGGGAAAAATAAAAAGGGAAATAAATGATGATAAATGATGAATAAAATAAATGGGAAAAATGATAAGTGGGAAAAATAAAAAGGGAAATAAATGATGGGAAATAATGACAAATAAAATGAATGGGAAAATGGTAAACGGGAAAACTAAAAAGGGAAATAAATAATGCTAAAGATAAATGGGCAAAATGATAAACAGGAAAACTAAAAAGGGAAATAAATGATGATAAAGATAAATGGGGAAAATGATAAATGGAAAAACTATAAAGGGAAATGAATGATGATGAAGATAAATGGGAAAAATGATAAGAAAAATAAAAAGGGAAATAAATGATGATAAAGATAAATAGGAAAAGAGTCTTCACTTTCACACTAATAATAATAAAGGACATCAATAACAATAGTGTGAAGGTCTTCACCTTCACACTAATAATAATAAAAGACAGCAATAACAATAGTGTGAAGGTCTTCACCTTCGCACTAATAAAGGACAGCAATAACAATAGTGTGAAGGTCTTCACCTTCACACTAATAATAAAGTGAATGGAGTAGAATAACATATGTGTGAAGGCCATCGCCTTCACACAATAAAGTAGAATAACAATGTGTGAAGGCCTTCGCCTTCACACAATAACAATGCGTGAAGGCCTTCGCCTTCACACAATAATAAAGGACAGCAATAACAATAGTGTGAAGGTCTTCACCTTCACACTAATAAAGGACATTAATAACAATAGTGTGAAGGTCTTCACCTTCACACTAATAATAATAAAGGACAGGAATAACAATAGTGTGAAGGTCTTCACCTTCACACTAATAATAAAGGACAGCAATAACAATGGTGTGAAGGTCTTCACCTTCACACTAATAATAATAAAGGACAGGAATAACAATAGTGCAAAGGTCTTCACCTTCACACTAATAAAGGACAGGAATAACAATAGTTATCTTCACCTTCACACTAATAATCCATCCATCCATCCATCTTCTTCCGCTTATCCGGGGTCGGGTCGCGGGGGCAGCAGCTTTAGGAGGGACTCCCAGACTTCCCTCTCCCCAGCCACTTCATCCAGCTCATCCCGGGGGATCCCAAGGCGTTCCCAGGCCAGCTGAGAGACATAGTCTCTCCAGCGCGTCCTGGGTCGTCCCCGGGGTCTCCTACCGGTGGGACATGCCCGGAACACCTCCCCAGGGAGGCGTCCAGGAGGCATCCTGATAAGATGCCCGAGCCACCTCATCTGGCTCCTCTCAACGTGGAGGAGTAGCGACTCTACTCCGAGTCTCTCCCGGATGACCGAGCTTCTCACCCTATCTCTAAGGGAGAGCCCGGACATCCTGCGGAGAAAACTCATTTCGGCCGCTTGTATCCGAGATCTCGTTCTTTCGGTCACGACCCATAGCTCGTGACCATAGGTGAGGGTAGGAGCGTAAATCGACCGGTAAATTGAGAGCTTTGCCTTTTGGCTCAGCTCTCTCTTCACCACAACGGACCGGTACAGGGTCCGCATTACTGCCGACGCTGCACCGATCCGCCTGTCGATCTCACGCTCCATCCTCCCTTCACTCGTGAACAAGACTCCAAGATACTTGAACTCCTCCACTTGGGGCAGGATCTCATCCCCGATCCGGAGAGGGCATTCCACCCTTTTCCGATCGAGGACCATGGACTCGGATTTGGAGGTGCTGACCCTCATCCCGACCGCTTCACACTCGGCTGCGAACCGTTCCAGCGAGAGCTGAAGATCACGGCCTGAAGAAGCCAACAGCACCACGTCATCTGCAAAAAGCAGAGACGCTATGCTGAGGTCCCCAAACCGGACCCCCTCAACGCCTCGGCTGCGCCTAGAAATTCTGTCCATAAAAATTATGAACAGAATCGGTGACAAAGGGCAGCCTTGGCGGAGTCCAACCCTCACTGGGAACGAATCCGACTTACTGCCGGAAATGCGGACCAGACTCTGGCATCGGTGATACAGGGACCGAACCGCCCTTATCAGTTGGCTCGGCACCCCGTACTCCCGAAGCACCCTCCACAGAACCTCCCGAGGGACACGGTCGAACGCCTTCTCCAAGTCTACAAAACACATGTGGACTGGTTGGGCGAACTCCCATGCACCCTCGAGGATCCTGCCGAGGGTGTAGAGCTGGTCCACTGTTCCACGGCCAGGACGAAAGCCACACTGCTCCTCCTGAATCCGAGGTTCGACCTCCCGACGGACCCTCCTCTCCAGCACCCCTGAATAGACCTTACCAGGGAGGCTGAGGAGTGTGATTCCCCTGTAATTGGAACACACCCTCCGGTCCCCCTTCTTAAAGAGGGGAGCCACCACCCCAGTCTGCCAATCCAGAGGCACTGTCCCCGATGTCCACGCAACGTTGTAGAGGCGTGTCAGCCATGACATCCCCACAACATCCAGAGCCTTTAAGAACTCTGGGCGGATCTCATCCACCCCCGGGGCCTTGCCACCGAGGAGTTTTTTAACTACCTCAGTGACTTCAACCCCAGAGATTGGAGAAACTTCCTCAGAGTCTCCAGGCCCTGCTTCCTCAATGGAAGGCGTGTAGGTGGAATTGAGGAGGTCTTCGAAGTATTCTCCCCACCGACTCACGACGGCCCGAGTCGAGGTCAGCAGCACGCCATCCCCACTGTAAACAGTGTTGACGTTGCACTGCTTCCCCCTCCTGAGACGCCGGATGGTGGACCAGAATTTCCTCGAAGCCGTCCGAAAGTCATTCTCCATGGCCTCACCGAACTCCTCCCACGCCCGGGTTTTTGCCTCAGCAACCGCCGAAGCCGCGTTCCGCTTGGCCATCCGGTACCTGTCAGCTGCCTCCGGAGTCCCGCAGGCCAAAACGGCCCGATAGGACTCCTTCTTCAGCTTGACGGCATCCCTTACCGCCGGTGTCCACCAGCGGGTTCGGGGATTGCCGCCACGACAGGCACCAACGACCTTACGGCCACAGCTCCGGTGGGCCGCCTCAACAATGGAGGCGCGGAACATGGTCCACTCAGACTCAATGTCCCCCGCCTCCCCCGGGACGTGGGAAAAGCTCTGCCGGAGGTGGGAGTTGAAGCTCTTCCTGACAGGAGATTCTGCCAGACGTTCCCAGCAGACCCTCACAGAGCGTTTGGGTCTGCCAGGTCGGACCGGCATCTTCCCCCACCATCGGAGCCAACCCACCACCAGGTGGTGATCAGTTGACAGCTCCGCCCCTCTCTTCACCCGAGTGTCCAAAACATGCGGCCGCAAATCCGATGACACGACTACAAAGTCGATCATCGAACCGCGGCCTAGGGTGTCCTGGTGCCAAGTGCACACATGGACACCCTTATGTTTGAACATGGTGTTCATTATTGAAAATCCGTGTCGAGCACAGAAGTCCAACAATAGAACACCGCTCGGGTTCAGATCAGGGGGGCCGTTCCTCCCAATCACGCCCTTCCAGGTCTCACTGTCATTGCCCACGTGAGCATTGAAGTCACCCAGTAGAACGATAGAGTCCCCAGAAGGAGCGCTCTCCAGCACTTCCTCCAGGGACCCCAAGAAGGGTGGGTACTCTGAGCTGCTGTTTGGTCACACTAATAATGTATTAGATATTTGTTGCTATTAGCTAGCAACCAGATCCGGGTTACCTACTGCTGTCAGCTGGGATAGGCTCCAGCACGCCCACAACCCTCGTGAGGACAAAAGCAATTAAGAAGATAGATGTATGGATATTTGTTCAATTGCACTACTATCAACCGGATATAAAATATATAATATTGTGATATACTAACCTTGATGGAGCATTGTGTTTCGCTGATGCCTGTCTCTGCGAAATGTATGGGTATTGCTTGATGTCAAGTTTATCCTCAATGGCATCCTGTTGGAACACAAGGTAAATGTCCTGACTTTGACAGATTTTCTTCTAACTCATACTTAAACTACCAATAATGGCTGTTCAGCTGACATACTGCTAATACCTGCCAGACAGTGAACCATAAATAAAATACTCATACATACATACTCAAATTAATTTACACACAAATAACAGTTTTGTCAAACAAAACGGACGGACAGATAGACTGACAGACAGATTAGAATGAAAGTATGAACAAATTTTATGGGGCATAAAGTCGTTTGTCTAACTGGAGTTTCCATAGCATGACTGTTAGAAAAATTGTATATATATGTTATCATGCGTTCTCTAATGAGTACTTATTCACAATATTACTGTTCAGTATGCTTGCTGCTTTGCCTTGCTTATTCTTATCTTGTACAACAGAACAGAAGGATTACGGCTGGGTCAGGGGCGAGATGACGGTTGTGTCAAACAAGATGCTGCTGACAGCTCAGCGTCCACCAGAACAGATCGTGAAAACAACACGTCAAACAATGCGTCACGAACCTTCTGATCTTCCTTAAAGAACGTCACTTTCTCTTTTTATCTCTCAGAATATCGCTTAAACTGTTTTGCTGATATAGCCATATCTGCACGCAACACTTTGTGCGTTACTTTTTGTTTCTTACGAGACGAAGCCACAATCTCTTTCCCCCCCCCCCTTAAGGGCTAATCGTCTCACACTGTGGGTAGGGCATTCCAAATAAAAAGAGCGAGGAGTGTAAAACAGATTTTTAGTGTAGTCGGATTGCTGTAAGTCTGATTGCACTCCTCGCGAGAAAAGACTCAATATTCTGCCTCACTTGTTTTTTGTCTGCTGACCCTTTTCTCTTATTCAGATATTCAGTTAGCACTTTGAACCTAACAATGACGTAGTCGAACAGCGCACGTCTTCCACTCCGCTCAGAGGCAGTTTGGCATTCTACTCCCTTCCAGCTCAGTGGCCTAGTGGTAGAGTGTCCGCCCCGAGACTGGAAGGTTGTGGGTTCAAACCCCGGCTGTGTCATACCAAAGACTATTATATTTAATATTTATATGATTCCGCTTGGGGACATAATACGTAAATATAATATTAGTTTTCAATGCTACGCGGATGACACCCAATTATATATGCCGTTATCGATGACAGATCCGCGGGACTGTTGTAATCTCGAGGCGTGCCTTGCGGAGATCAAGCAATGGATGTCTCTCAACTTCCTTCGTCTTAACCCAGATAAAACTGAGATGTTGATAATTGGTCCTACTCGTTATCAACACTTATTTAAAGAAACCACTATAACTATAGATAACCGTACTATCACTCAGAGTGATACTGTAACTAATATTTGACCAAACGCTCTCCTTTCAAAAACACATTAAGAATATAACCTTGATTGCGTTTTTTCACCTTCGTAATATTGCTAAGATTCGTCCGATCCTCTCGACCGGGGATGCGGAAACTATTATACATGCGTTCATCACGTCGCGCCTGGACTACTGTAATGTATTATTCTTTGGTCTTCCTAAGTCCAGTATCAAAACTCTACAGTTAGTACAAAATGCCGCTGCGAGGCTGCTCTCACGGTCAAGAAAATTTGATCACATTACCCCAATATTAGCCAACTTACATTGGCTCCCGGTCCATTTAAGATGTGACTTCAAGGTTCTTCTACTAACCTATAAATCACTGCATGGCTTAGCGCCTTCATATCTCGTCGATCTAGTCGTTGCTTATGTTCCGTCTCGTAACCTTTGTTCGCAAAACGCTAGTCTTTTAGTTACACCGAGGGCCAAGAAAATGTCTGCAGGTTCTAGAGCATTTTCTATTCGGGCTCCAGAGCTTTGGAATGCCCTACCAATGGATATTAGAACTACTACCTCAGTAGAAACATTTAAGACACGTTTGAAGACACATTTCTATGAGATGGCCTTTAACTAACTTGTAGTGGCCGATTCAGCCGGAGTTTGTTTTGTTCTCTCTGCCCACCCTCTCCCTGGCTGGGGAGGGGGTTAGGTGGCGCAAAAGCTGATAGCGGCTAGCTGGATTCTCGGCGACCAATTCAAGATGAAGAAACTGCAGCTCAACCTCCTTGAAGACACTGCCAGGACAATGGAGGGCACCTCCGACATCCATTTCTTCATTGATTTTCTTAATATGTATTACTTGTGCCCTCTCTGCATCCATTACAACCTGGTGATCCTGAAAGGGGGATCCTTCCATCTGTGGTCCCTTCTCAAGGTTTCTCATTTTCCCCTGGCAGGGGTTTTGAGTTTTTCCTTGCCCTTTTGGGAGCTTAAGATCAGGGGATGCTTTGAGATTAATTGTCAATTTTTGGCTATGTGAAGCCCTTTGAGACTGTGATTTAGGGCTATACAAATAAACTTGACTTGACTTGACTATAAAAATGGGATCCATTGCCTCCCTACTTGGCACTCAGCATCAAGGGTTGGAATTGGGGGGTTAGATCACCAAATGATACCCGAGCGCGGCACCGCTGCTGCTCACTGCTCCCCTCTCCCCAGGGGATGGATCAAAATCACACGGGGTTGGGTTAAATGCAGAGGGCAAATTTCACCACACCCAGATGTGTGTGTGATGATCATTGGGACTTTAACTTAACTAACTTTTTCAGCCAATCTGAATGATCACCATTTAAGATATACTGCAATTGATAATGTTGCAGTTACAAAAAAAATAATTTAAAACACAGACTTTGACTTTTCGTTGCACTTGTAAATCTGAACTGAATTAAATTGACACGTTTCTTTACAATTTATTTGCTACATTTTACTTAGGTTTGTTCTTGCTTGCATTTTGAATTTTAAAACATTGATTGGTGTCGCAAACAATGACAACTAAACCATGACAGTGATTTTAGTAGTGTGAATGGTAATAAAGCCTCTGGAAAAAGCAAAATATAGGGGGGAATATCCTGCAAAGTTGCTTGACCAGTTCAGGTAACTAAGAAGTGCTCCTCGTGATTATCAAAGTAAGAAATTCATCTGATAAAATCATTATAAATTGCTTAAACTTGTGCCAGGAATTTTAACATGTTGCGAGACTCGGTAACTGTGCCAAAATGTGTAACACATTACCAGACTTAGTAGTTTTAACTTCAGCATGGCGCCGCGGATGGCCACCTCGGTGACTCGCTCTCTGCTACTTTGTCTTATTTTGTGTTTTCTGTGTCTTCTGCTGCCCATCCTGGATCACTTTTACCAGAGAAGAACTGTTGAACATCGGACATTCTTCTCCTGGTACTTTCTCTCCAGTTTTCTCTGACCCAGACTGATGTTTAGCTGGCACGGGGGCGCTCTACAAGCTAGCATGCCGAAGACGACGGCGTGGAAAGCGCGCCAGGGCCCTCGTGAAGCTGAGGCAGAGAGGGTTCCGTTCTCCCCTACCATCAGTTCATCTGGCGAATGTCCGCTCCCTGGCGAACAAGATGGACGAACTGCTGCTTCTCATCCCATGGAACCCGGACATTAGCTGATCCGCTGCCCTGTGCTTTACTGAATCGTGGCTTTCCGAACTCGTCCCCGACCATGCCGTGCAGCTGCCTGGATTTAGGCTAGTCCGCGCTGATCGCAGCATGGAGCTCTCAGGAAAAGCAAAGGGAGGTGGTCTATGTTTCTATATTAATGAACGTTGGTGTACTGATGTCACGGTGTTGAAAGAGTCTTGCAGGCCTCTCCTAGAAACACTTTTCATAAACTGCCGGCCGTTTTATTCACCACGTGAGTTCTCCTCGAGCTTAATGGCGGCCGTTTACATTCCACTACACGCACGTGCGATCGAAGCCACGCAGCTGATGGCTCATCAGGTAACAGATATGGAGAAAATACCACCAAACTCAATAATCATGGTTTTGGGTGATTTTAACAGGGCGAACCTCGCACACGACCTCCCCAAATACAGACAGCAAATAACGTGTCCCACCAGAGGGACACAGACTCTAGACCACTGCTACACCGTAATAAAGGATGCATACCGCTCTGTGCCCTGTGCAGCTTTAGGACTCTCAGACCACTGTCTAGTTCATCTGAACCCAACCTATAGGCAGAAATTAAAAACTTCTAAGCCTGTGGTGAGGAAGTGGACAGTGGATTCAAAGCAGGACCTCCAAGCCTGCTTTGACTGCACCGAGTGTTTGTTTTTAAGCTGCAACTTTAGACCTGCATGAACTCACCGCTACTGTGACCTCATACATCAGCTTTTGTGAGGACTTGTGTGTGCAGACTAAGACCTTTGGCGCATACAACAACAACAAACCTCAGTATGCTGCGCAAAGCCAAGGAGGAGGCCTACAGGAGTGGGGACCGGGACCTGTTCAGGCAGACCAGGAACACACTCAACCGAGAGATCAGGAAAGCCAAGAGGTGTTATGGGGAGAGCCTGGAGAGACACCTCTCTGCCAATCCTGATCCCTCAACAGTTTGGAATGTTCTGCAGAGCATCACAGGCCACAAGAAACCAACAAACCGCAAACCAGCTAAACAGGTTTTACTGCAGGTTTGAACGGTCACCCGCACAACAGGACCTCCTGCATCACAATCGACATTAACACCATACACACCTCCCCCCACAACCCCCCTGTCCACACCTCCATCATCGTTATCACCTACTCTCTCTCTTACAGAAGCCGCACCTGCACTTTGGATTCGCGAGGAGGAGGTGTGTCAGATATTCCGGAGACAAAAAGTTAGGAGGGCTCCAGGCCCAGATGGCGTGTCACCCTCCTGCCTGAAAGTCTGTGCTCAACAACTGGTGCCCACCTTTGCACAGATCGTCAACCTTTTCCTGGAGCTGTGTGAGGTGCCCTCGTGCTTCAAGAGCTCCATCATCGTACCGGTGGCCAAGAAGCCCGCCATCACAGGTTTGAATGACTATAGACCTGTCGCCCTGACATCTGTCGTCATGAAATCCTTTGAGAGGTTAGTGTTGAACCACCTGAAGGACATCACGGGCCCCCTGCTTGACCCCCTGCAGTTTGCCTACCGGGCAAACAGGTCGGTGGATGATGCGGTGAACATGGGACTGGATTACATCCTGCACCACCTGGACACCCCAGGGACGTACGCCAGGATCCTGTTTGTGGACTTCAGCTTGGCGTTCAATACCATCGCTCCTGACAACGTCCACCAGAAGCTCATCCAGCTTGCGGTGCCTTCCTCCACCTGTCAGTGGATCACCAGCTTCCTGACCAACAGGAGACAGCATGTGAGGCTGGGGACCATCACAGCCGACACCGGACCACCAATACTGGCGCCCCCCAGGGGCGCATCCTCTCTCCACTGCTCTTCTCTCTCTACACTAATGATTGCTCCTCAGGTGACTCTTTTGTGAAGCTCCTGAAGTATGCAGATGACACCACTCTCATCGGACTGATCCGGGATGGTGACGAGACTGCGTACAGACAGGAGGTGGAGCGGCTGGTCCACTGATGCAGCCAAAACCACCTGGAGCTGAACTCGCTCAAGACGGTGGAGATGACAGTGGACTTCAGGAGAGATCCTTCACCACTTCCACCCCTCACTATCCACAGTAATGCTATTTTCTCCACAGGAACCTTCAAGTTCCTGGGATTTCACAATCTCTCGGGACCTGAAATGGACCAGCCACATAGACTCTGTCCGGAAGAAGGCCCAGCAAAGGCTGTACTTTCTGAGACAGCTCAGGAAGTTCAACCTGCCACAGGAGCTGCTGAAGACTTTCTATACTGCCATCATCCAGTCTATCCTCTGCACCTCCATCATTGTCTGGTTTGGATCGGCCACCAAACAAGACAAGCACAGACTGCAACGGACAATCAGGACTGCAGAAAAGATAATCGGGACCAACCATTTATCCAGGACTTGTACCTGTCCAGGACCAGGAAACGTGCAAGTAACATCTCTATGGACCCTTCTCACCCAGGTCGCAGTCTGTTCGAACTACTCCCTCCGGACGGCTTGAGAGAGCGCTGTACGCCAAAACCAGCAGACACAGACACAGCTTCTCCCCCCAGGCTGTCGCTCTGATGAATTCACACGACTCATAGAGTCTCAGAGACATTACTGTGCAATAACTTCCTGCTCTCGATGCTTTACCTTTGGATTGTCCGTATCATGTGTACTATGTGTCCTTTCTGCATCCATCGCAGCCTGGTCATCCTGAAAGAGGGATCCTCCCATCTGTGGTCTCTTCTCAATGTTTCTCATTCCCCTAGTAGGAGTTTTGCGTTTTTCCTTGCCATTCTGGGAGTTTAAGATCAGGGGATGTTTGAGAATAATTGACAATTTTTGCACGTCGTCCTGAATGTTGTTAGCTGCATAAATGTTATACAGAGGCCGAGATCTACCGGAGTCAAATTCCTTGATTGGCATGCTCAAACTTGACAATTAAAAGTATTGATTGATTGATTGATTGATTGATTAGTAACTGTAATAATATTATAAAACTATAAGATGTAAGTTGCTAAACTGCATTACTTTTGTAACTGTTGTTGACACGGTGTTAACATTTCAGTCCACTCACAAGAGACTCCGACTTCCTTGCTCCCAATTCTCCAAGTCTGCTGCTCCTTATTTTGTGTCAGTCCCATCTGATAAAGGAAGCTGATTATGCCTCTCAGTTCCACAAACCACAATGCTATTGTTGTACCACATAGTTTTATTTCGTCACAAACGTTGTGTGTGTTTAAAAAAACTTTATTCATCTGTATTACTTTATAAATAATTACAGACTAACGATGAAGTCGGTTGTCCAAGCCAATGGCAAAGGACAGACTGCCAAAATTTGGTGAATTGTCAACTCTGGTAGTTCTCAATATCACTTATCCATTTTAAGAACAAAATCATATTGCACTAAACGACCCACCTCAATGAGATCCTTGATGAGAGGAGTCCATCTTGAGAGTTGGTAGGTATGCTCACTGATTCGCTCCTTACGATCAGGCTTTTTGGTTTTCTTGGAAGTGGCCTGCAATGGAATCATTAGATTTTTTTATGATGATTACTACGAACCCATCCATCCATCCATCCATCCATTCATTCATTTTCTACTGGTTATCTGGAGTCGGGTTGCGTGGAGGGAAGCCCAATTTTCCCTCTTGTCTAGCTCATCCCGGGGATCCTAAGCTGCTCCAAGGCCAGCCAAGAGACACAATCCCTCCAGCGTGTCCTGGGTCATCTCCGGGGCCTCCTTCTAGTGGGACATGCCCAGAATACCTCACCCCAAGGAGGCATCCTAATCAAATGCTTGAGCAACCTCATCTGGCTCCTCTCAACGCGGCGGAGCAGTGTCTCGGCTCTGAGTCACTCCTGGATGACTAAGCTTCTCACCCTAGTATCTCCAAGGAAAAGCCTGGACACCATGCGGAGTAACCACATGTTGGCCGCTTGTGTCCGGGATCTTGTTTCGATCACGGCCCACAGCTCATGATGCATAGTTGTAGGATAGAAACATAGCTGACCTTCCGGCTCAGCTCTCTCTTCACTACCACGTATACATAGTCTGCATCACGGCAGACTCTGCACTGATCCGCATGTCGATCTCTCACTGCATCCTGCCCTCACTCTTGAACAAGACCCTGGTACCTCTTCCACTTGGGGCAGGATCTCATCACTGACCAAGAAAGGGCATTTCTCTGCCCTTTTCCGACTGAGGACGACGGTCTTAGATTTGGAGGTGCTGATCATCACACCTGGCTGCGACCCTCTCTAGTAGGAGTTGAAGATCACAGCTTGAAGAACCCAACAGCACATTATTTGCAAATAGCAGTGAGCACTCAGCATGAAGGGATGGAATTGGGGGGTTAGATCACCAAATGATTCCCGAGCGCGGCACTGCTGCTGCTCACTGCTGCTGCTCACTGCTCCCCTCTCCCCCAGGGGATGGATCAAAATCACACGGGGATGGGTTAAATGCAGAGGACAAATTTCACCACACCCAGATGTGTGTGTGACGATCATTGGGACTTTAACTTAACTTTATTGATGTCTTCACAGATGCGCAAATTACCCATGCCATGGACACGAATACCCCCACATACCATCACAGATGCTGCTGTCACTTTTTGTTAAAAATAATCCATGCTCTATTTTGACGCCTTATCCGTAATTCCCGAAAACAATTTGTAAGTGACCTTGCCACTTACAAGCAAATATTTCTCCAAATTATTAAAATTATGAACCACAGGCAATTAAATCTAAAAAATTCCTAGGAATTATATGTTGGGATACCTTGTTCTTAATCTGTTGGACATATTTGTCACACATTTGTTCACTAAGTAGTGAACCTCACAACATCCTTGTTTGCACTTAGTCATGACGCTCACGTGTTTCCAATTACCTGTGAAGCTATGGAATAGTCCTAATGGTTTTTTGATCATTCTTCAACCTTCCTCTTCTGCTGTTGGCACTTTAGTAAAACGTGAGAATTTTTGCCCCCCCAAAACAGTTTTAACATTAATTATGTCCTTGAGGCTTAAAGGATTACTACAGTCCTATACTGAGGAAGTGTTTGTTCAGCATTATGTTATGTCTCCAACAATCGCAGAGGGAAGGCTGTTCCATATCATAATTGCTGAGTGGAGAAAGCTACTACTGAGTAATTTGGTGTTTGGCTTAGGGATTTCCAAGGTGTTGCTTGGTAGTGTCCTCTGGCTAATGCGACCTGGGATGTGGGGTAGGGGTAGTAGAACGTTGACCTCCACTGGGCAGCTGAGGGTGTGCAGCTTACAGTTTCAGTCGCAACCACTCTTCAGTGGCTCAGGTTGCTGATCGCATACTGCTGTAGGGTGAGGTCCTTATCCACTCCAATGATTTTTAAGGCCTTTTTCTGGATGGTGTCAAGCTGCCTGAGAGCAGTCTGAGTGGCATACATCCAGGTGAGGCAGGAGTACTCCATGAAGCTCCGGACCCTGGGTCTTGTAGACATTGGCTCTGCATCAAGCTTGTTGGCCAGCTTCTGCAGTGCTCTGAGGCGTTGTCCAACACATTTGCAGATGTCGGACAGATGAGTGGTTCGAGAATCTACACCTATTTGCTGAAACGGATTTTAGTGGAAACTATCTGGGTGAGATAGATTCCGCATTCTAGACAGGATCATGGCCTTTGCTGGGTGACCTTCCAAGATGTCAGCCCACTTGAAAATCATAGTAATCTTTTTATGTTTGCATTTTATACAACATCCCAACTTGGAACTGGGGTTTGCATTATAGAAGTATTCTTATTGTGTTTATCTCTCCAGTGAGACAGATGCTAAGCCAACCCTGGATGTGTCTCTGCTTTCCATCTACTTCCTGTTAGAAGAATGCAGAGATTTCAAGCACACATTGTTCCCAAATTCAACTATGCCTGTTTCAGGTGTTTAGGATATCAGGTGTAAAATACATCAAGATTGCCTGTTTCATACTTAAAAGATGATTTTAGAACACAGGATACCTCAGAGATGATAGGCACACCCATGTGTGCCATGTTGGAAATTATGTCACTGTCCTCTGGTGGGATGCTGGCATGCTGAAGCAACTTACATAGGTTTTCTTCTGTCACACCTGAAACATATACGCACACATACACACACATGCACACACATGCACACACATGCACAGTTGAGATATAAACAAACATTGTAAACATGTGTAAACATTCACAATTATAGTAAGGTGTGTGTGGTGGGAGAAATCCTGGAAATTATTAAGTATCACAAAAGAGGTCCAAACTTTGGATAGTATATGAATACAAAAATAGCGGCGCTGAATTTGTGTTAGCTTACTTACAAAGAAAGTAAGTCTCTAATCTTTTGGGCTGTTTAACCTGGATAACCTGGGCTGTTAGACCTGGTTAAAACCTAATGAACTGCTGCCGCTTAATGAGGCCTCGCCTCCAAATTTTGTGAGCTCGCATGCGGCGCGTCCTTGATAAAAGGGTGAGGGTGTCGCCCTCGTCTCAAATTCCGATCTTAGATTTAGGCCTCGTTCAATTAACGTATTTAAAACATTTTAAGTTCTCACTGTCCGATCCAACGCTTCACCGTCATTTTATCTTGCTGTTATTTACCGTCCACCCGGGGCTTACTCTGGCTTTCTGGATGAATTTTCAGAATTCGTGGCTGATCTAGTGACAAATAAGGATAATATAATAATCATGGGCGATTTCAATATCCACATGAATTTACCGTCAGAGCCACTTACTTCGGCGTTTCAGACTTTAACTGATACGTTTGGTTTTACGCAAGTCGTACAGGCAGCAACGCATAGGAATGGAAATACCTTAGATCTGGTATTATCCCGAGGACTGGCAACCTCATATATATCAGTACTGCCATACACTACTGTTTTGTCTGATCATTACTTAATCAAATTTGAAATTTTAGTTCTTTGTCAAAGACAAGAGAGCAATCAGAATTATAGCAGCCGTAATATTAACTCCATGACTGCAACTGCGCTATCCGAGTTACTGTCGCCGGCAACTGCCATATTTCCCGCATATGTCGGCTCTATTGATAATCTTACAAATGCGACATTGTTAAATGCCATCGACTATGTGGTGCCGCTACGTCTGAAATCTCGCCGTAGATTGCCTACTCCGTGGTTCACAGATGAAACACGTACGCTTAAGCTATTATGTAGAAAGCATGAGCGCAAATGGCGTTTAACCAAACTTGAGGTTTTCCATCAGGCATGGCGTGACAGCCTCCTGAATTATAAAGATGCGCTTATCTTAGCAAAAACTCATCATTTTTCGCAAGTCATTAATCTCAATAAAAACAATCCTAAATACCTATTTGATACAGTGGCAAAGCTAATACTACGCCAGCCGACCCCCGATAGCTCCTTCCACTCAGCTGACGAGTTCATGAAATTTTTCGCTCGAAAGATTGAATCCATTAGAGATGAGATCAAGATGACCATTCCAATCGCTCAGTCGAGACCGCCGATTACCGGCGCTGACGATCATGCAATAACCCTCTCAAATTTTAAAAGCGTGTCCCTTGAAAGGCTTACACATTTGGTTACTGCGGCTAAACAAACAACATGTTTACTTGATCCGCTTCCAGCCAAATTATTTAAAGAATTATTTCAAATTTTTGGACCGTCCGTCATAAATATAATTAATCTGTCTGTCTCCTCTGGGATAGTGCCAACAGCCTTTAAAACCGCTATCATTAAACCGTTACTTAAGCGACCAAATCTTGACCCAGACTGTCTCAGTAATTATAGGCCAGTTTCAAACCTCCCATTCATAGCAAAACTTCTTGAAAAAGTAGTAGCGCAGAGGCTTATTGATTACATGGTCGCCAATAATCGATATGAATCTTTTCAGTCTAGTTTTAGAGCTAATAATTCCACTGAGACAGCACTTGCTAAAGTGACTAATGATCTCCTCATAGCTATGGATTCAAAGTCAAAGTCAAAGTCAGCTTTATTGTCAATTTTTCCACATGCCAAAGACACACAAAGAAACCGAAATTTCGTTCCCCCCTATCCCACGGTGACAAGACATGGCTCACAACAGACAAACAAGTAAACAAGTATAACAAAAGCGTGCTGAATAAATAATGAATAAATAACACAACAATAAATAAATAAATAAATAAGAGGAGCAGAAAAAAAGAAGCAAGTGCGCGTACAGCAGACATTCCCGAAAATAGCGCAACAGTGCCGCACGCTACGCAGAAGGGGGTAGCGAGTTCAGCGAAGCACCAATAATCTTACCAGCCGTATTCACTATGTGCTGCAGGGCCTTCAAGTTCTGTTCAGTGCAGTTACCACACCAGACAGCGATGCAACTGGTGAGGACGCTCTCAATGGTGCCACGGTAGAATGTAGACAGGACTGCCTGAGGAGCACATGCACGCCTGAGCTTCCGCAGGAAGTACAGGCGGCGCTGAGCTTTCTTTGGCAGTGACGAGGTGTTTGCGGACCAGGAGAGGTCCTCACTGATGTGCACCCCCAGGAACTTGGTGCAGCTCACCCTCTCCACCACAGCACCGTCGATGATCAGCGGCAGGTGTGTTGTGTGACCCTTCCGGAAGTCAATGACGATTTCCTTGGTCTTATTGACGTTCAGCAGGAGGTTGTTGTCCCTGAACCACGTGGTCAGAAGGTCAACTTCCGACCTGTACCGAGTCTTGTCGCCCTTCGTGATGAGACCCACCAGAGTCGTGTCGTCAGCAAACTTCACTATGCGGTTGTCGCTGTAGGTCGCAGTGCAGTCATGCGTCAGCAGGGTGAAGAGCAATGGACTGAGCACGCAGCCCTGGGGGGCCCCCGTGCTCAGCGTGATGCTGCCGGAGATTTTGTCGCCAACACGCACCACCTGAGGCCTCTGACAGAGGAAGTCCAGTAGCCAGTTGCAGGGAGGTACTGAGGCCCAGCTCGTCGAGTTTGCAGATGAGTCGCTGCGACACAATGGTGTTGAAGGCAGAGCTGAAGTCCACAAACAGCAACCTCACATATGAGTCCTTTCTCTCCAGGTGGGTGAGGGCCGAGTGGAGGGCAGAGCAGATGGCATCCTCAGAGGACCGCTTGGCACGGTACGCAAACTGGAAAGGGTCAATGGTGGGGGGAGAACGGACTTGATGTGCTCCATGACAAGCCGCTCAAAGCACTTCATGATGATGGGCGTCAGTGCCACGGGGCGGTAGTCATTGAAGCAGGACGCTGCAGGTTTCTTCGGCACAGGAACGATGGTGGCAACCTTGAAACACGAGGGGACGATGGCCTGCTGCAGGGAAACGTTAAAGATGTCCGTGAAGACACCCGACAGCTCCCCAGCGCTCGACCCGGGATGTTGTCAGGGCCCGCCGCCTTACGGGTGTCAATAGCGGCAAGCGCCCTCCTCACACCGTCGGCAGAGAGGCGCAGGGGCTGCTCGTGTAGGGGGGGAGTGGTCTTCAGCGGGCAAGTGCTGTTCTGGGCGTCGAAGCGAGCAAAGAAGCGGTTCAGATCGTTCAGCAGACGGACGTCGCCCTCACAGCTCCTCGGCGCGGGCTTGTGGTCCGTGATGGTCTGAATGCCCCGCCAAAGGCTACGTGCGTCCTTGCTGTCCTTGAAGTGGGTGGAGACCTTGCACGAGAACGCCTTCACTTCTTTGATGCCTCGGGATAGGTCGGCCCTCGCTGTCCTCAAGCCAGCCTCATCCCCCGCTCTGAAAGCCTTGTCCCTGGCCCTCAACAGTCTGAGGACAGCCCCCGTCAGCCACGGCTTCCAGTTCGCGCGAGTGACGACGGATTTCGAGCAAGTCACATCATCGATGCACTTCGTGATGTAAGAGGTAACAGAGTCAGTATACTCCTCTATGTCCGTCCAATCGTTGTAGGTGGCTGCCTGCTTAAACAAGTCCCAGTCAGTGGTGTCGAAGCAGTCACGAAGTGCATCGGAGGCACCCTCAGGCCACACCCGAACCCGCCTCCGAACCGGCCTGGATGCCTTTACCAATTGTCTGTATGCGGGCAAAAGCAAAAGGGTGAGATGGTCAGAAAGCCCCAGATGGGGGTGGCTTTGAAAGCTCCCTTTTGCGCCGAGTAGACTAGGTCCAGGAAGCTGTCTCCACGTGTCGGAAAAGTAACATGCTGGTGAAGCCTCGGGAAAACAGACTTCAGGTTGGCATGATTGAAGTCTCCAGCGAAGATGGTGAAACCGTCAGGGTGCGCCGTTTGCTGTTCACTGACAGCCTGGTACAGTTCACCAAGCGCCGCGATCCTGTCGCCTTCGATGTTGGAAGGCGGGATGTATACCGCGACTAGCAGAATCGCGGTAAATTCCCTCGGCAGATAAAAACCGATCACACTTAATGATCACAAACTCCACAAGCGGCGAGCAGTGCTTACATACCACCACAGAGTCCCGGCACCATTCTTCTCGGATGTAGACACATATTCCATCTCCTCGCGACTTTCCCCCTCGTACAATGGCACGGTCCGCCCGATAGCACGCTAGCCGCTCCAGATGCACGGCAGAGTCCGGAATGTTGTCACTCAACCAGGTCTCAGTGAACACGAGCACACAGCAGTTCCGCACCGTCCGGTTCGTAGACCTCAGCAGGCGAACGTAATCCATTTTGTTGTCCAGCGATCGAACATTCGCCAGAAGAATGGAGGGCACCGCCGGGCGCGCTGGGTTGGCCGCCAGCCTGGCCCGGACGCCTCCGCGCTTGCCCCTCTTCTGCCTCCTCGCACACCGTTTCCGACGGCTCCCAACCGGGGGAGGAATAGCGGGTGAGGTCGGCGACGTTTCAGGACGTAGCAGTCCGAGCGCCTTTAATGTCGACGCTTCAAAGTCTAGAACGCCGCAAAACCCACTTCTGCCGATGTCGAGCAGAACCTGCCTGCTGTACTTGTAGCACGATAAAGCACGACGAGACGAACACATAAGACTGTCGGACGAACACTCATTAGACCAACAAATCACCGTACTGACGGGACAGAGAGTGGCCGCTGCGTGTGCACGCGCCGCCATCTTGAAAGACTTCACTTCATCAGTATTGTTACTACTCGATCTTAGTGCTGCTTTCAACACTGTAGATATTAGATATTTTATTAGAGCGTCTTAAAAGTTGTGTTGGTATTTCAGGGTCAGCACTAGGCTGGTTCTATTCCTATCTATCAGACAGGATGCACCGAGTGGTCCATGGCAATACGTCTTCTGAGCTCTATAATGTTACGTATAGTGTCCCACAGGGATCGGTACTCGGACCAAGTCTATTTAAATGTTATATGATTCCGCTTGGGGACATAATACGTAAATACAATATTAGTTTTCAATGTTATGCGGATGACACCCAATTATATATGCCGTTATCGATGACAGATCCGCGGGACTGTTGTAATCTTTAGGCGTGCCTTGCGGAGATCAAGCAATGGATGTATCTCAACTTCCTCTGTCTTAACCCAGATAAAACTGAGATGTTGATAATGGGTACAGCTCGTTATCAACACTCTTTTAAGGAAACCACTATAACTATAGATAACCGTACTATCACTCAGAGCGATACTGTAACTAATCTCGGGGTAATATTTGACCAAATGCTCTCCTTTCAAACGCACATTAAGAGTATGTTAGGGTTTTTTAAATTATCCTTATCGTATGATTATGTTGGAATGCAACCGGTAATAAATAACCTACCTTGTCTCATCCTACACAAGGTCGTAAAACATCCCCTGATATGGTTTGACTAGAGCACAAGGGCTTCCTATTCAGTCTACTCTTACCTCCACTCTTTCTCTTAATAAATATGTCCTTGCAGTTGGGAGAGTCTCCAGACTTCATTCCTGTAGCGAGTGAACTCTCCACCTGCAGGTGTCTAAAAGAACTTGCTTGTCTCCCGTGTGGTTCTTGCAAAATAAGTTGGAGTGAGCAAATCTCTAACAGAGTATAACCAGAATTGCGTTTTTTCACTTTCGTAATATTGCTAAGATTGGTCCGATCCTCTCGACCGGTGATGCGGAAACTATTATACATGCGTTTATCACGTCGCACCTGGACTGCTGTAATGCATTATTCTCTGGTCTTCCTAAGTCCAGCATCAAAAGTCTACAGTTAGTACAAAATGCTGCTGCAAGGCTGCTCTCACGGACAAGAGAATTTGATCACATTACCCCAATATTAGCCAACTTACATTGGTTCCTGGTCCATTTAAGATGTGACTTCAAGGTTCTTCTATTAACCAATAAATCATTGCATGGCTTAGCGCCTTCATATCTCGTTGACCTAGTTGTTCCTTATGTTCCATCTTGTAACCTTCGTTCGCAAAACGCTAGTCTTTTAGTGACACCGAGGGCCAAGAAAATGTCTGCAGGTTCTAGAGCATTTTCTATTTGGGCTCTAGAGCTTTGGAATGCCCTACCAATGGATATTAGAACTGCTACCTCAGTAAAAACATTTAAGACACGTTTAAAGACACATTTCTATGATATGGCCTTTAATTAACATGTAGTGGCCGATTCGGCTGGAGTTTGTTTTCGCTCCCTATCCCCCCTCCCTCCACCCCCCACCCCTCCCCGGCTGGGGACGTGGTTAGGTGACACCCAAGCTGACAGCGGCTATCTGGATTCTAGTGGACCAATTCAGGATGAGGGAACTGCAGCTTACCCTCCTCCACTGCCAGGACAATCGAGGGCGCCTCCGGCAGCTCTTCGCTTTGACTTTGACATCCACTTTTTCATTGATTTTCATATTATTCATATTCATGTATGTGCCCTCTCTGCATCCATTGCAGCCTGGTGATCCTGAAAGGAGGATCCTTCTATCTGTGGTCCCTTGCCAAGGTTTCTCATTTTTCCCTTGGTAGGTTTTTTTTTAGTTTTTCCTTGCCCTTTTGGGAGCTTAAGATCAGGGGATGCTTTGAGAATAATTGTCAATTGTTGTAGGGCTATACAAATAAACTTGACTTGACTGTTTATTGATTATGGCAATGACAGAATAATAGTAAAAATGTATACAAAATAACCAATTTAAAAATTATAAAATGTGCATTTAATTGGGTGAAGCATGTCTCAGATTCTGATTATGCAGTATGGTATGACATTATAAAAAGAAAAAAGATTAAGTACACATCTGACCATTCTTGAGGAAGATGTAAAGCAGAATGATCCGAATCTTGTCACAGACACTGACATTGGTGTCCAGTAAGATTGGTACAATAAGCCTCATGGGATCTTTTATCTTCTCACCCTCTGCATCAGTGCCCATTGCAAGGTCCTTTCAGAATGGAAGAAAAGGGTCAAGAGGTCAGTAATTTGCTCCAGATGTGTAAAACCTGTTTTCATAACAGGGCTCAGTGTAGGTATGGTTGTACTCAGAGGGGTGCTTGTAACCAAGTTACCATACATTTGTATGATCTTTTTAGAAAAGTACATCACTGGTTTGACTAGATAGAAAAAAGAACCACACCGACTTTTAGCTTAGATCATACGTATCAAACTCAAGTCCCGGGGTCCAGATGCGGCCCGCCACATTATTTTATGTGGCCCGCGAGACAAATTTTGCATCGACTTTGTATCATTACTAAAATTACAAATTGTCTTTACTTTTGAAAAAAAATACATGTTGCTAGCTATTTTCATTATCATTTGTCTTTTTAAAATATTTGAACTGTTTTTATTACTCTTGGATTTCAAAACTAGTTATTCATCAGGTTTTTTTTGGTAGCCTATACTGAATATAGAAGACGTTGACAATCATAATGGCCCTCCGAGGGAAACTTTGATTATGACGCGGCCCGTGAGAAAAATGAGTTTGACTTAGATTCTCTTGCGCACAATTTACGGCCACTCAACCCACCGCTGATCAAAGTTCACGTTCATCATTGCACACGGTACTAGTGATTGTTGTTGTTGTTTTTTTTAATAACCTGTTCCACACGGCAGAGTTTGTCAACCATTCCCTGGTAGCGGTTCATACAATCTTCAGCCAGGTGAAGGTGGGTTGAATACTAAGAAAAAAAAAGATCATTAAAGTAGATGTTTGAGAACAAGACACAATTTGATATACAAACATTTGTACGTTGAATATAAATATGTTACCGTATTTCCCGCACTATAAGGCTCACTTAAAAACGGCTGCGCATACAATGAAACCCTCCCCCTCTGCAGCACATGGACACCAAAGCTTAGAAGCTAATCAACACATTACGCATCAACACACGCACTCGCTTCTTTCTTTTAAACAAAATAAAGTTTACGACCAGCAAAAATGAGTGGGGTTGCTGGACCAAGTAAGGAGCCAAACAGGATCACTTTAATCCCATCGCTTGATTGACATACGGGTAAGCCTATCGGGAGGCATTCACAGTGAAATGAGGCATACAGTGAACCACCCCCATACCCTTTCACCGTAGCACATAGACACCAAAGCTAAGAAGCTAATGAACGCATTACGCATCAACGCACACACTCGCTTCTTTCTTTTAAACAAAATATGACCAGCAAAAATGAGTGAGGTTTCTGGACCAAGTAAAAAGCCAGACCATATCACTTTTATCCCATCGCTTGATTGACATACAGGTAAACCTATCAGGAGGCAATCACAGTGACCCCCCCCCCCTCACCACAGCACATAGACACCAAAGCTAAGAAGCTAATGAACGCATTACGCATCAACGCATGCACTCGCTTCTTTCTTTTAAACAAAATAAAGTTTATGACCAGCAAAAATGAGTGGGGTTGCTTGATCAAGTAAGAAGCCAAATGTATCACTTTCATCCCATCGCTTGATTGACATACAGGTAAGCCTGTCGGGAGGCAGTCACAGTGAACCGCCCCCCCCTCACCGCAGCACATAAACACCAATGCTAAGAAGCTAATCAACACTTTACGCATCAACGCACTCTTGCTTCTTTCTTTTAAACTAAAGGAAGTTTATGATCATAAAAAATGAGTGGGGTTGCTGGACCAAGTAAGAAGCAAAACCATGTCACTTTTATACAGAAAAGGAGCTGGACTTTACCTCATTGACTGTGTTGACATCCCCTTTAGCACAGCACCATCTAGTGGATGCATACTGCAACCCTAGTCAACAAAGCCTATCACTCCTTTTTAACAATACTCACAAATGCATTAGAGTCCTCATTTCCTTTAATCTCTAATCGTAAAAATAACTCCAAAGGGAAACCATGGATAACGGATGAACTAAAAAAAATCTTCACGTAAAAAAAATAAACTTTATAGAAAATCTATTGCAAATCCCACTCCTATAAATATAGAAACATACAAGAAATATAAAAATAAATTTACAGTATTACTAAGGACAACCAAACAAACTTACTATGCTGATAAATTTACTCAAGCCTCTGGTGACATCAAAACAACATGGAATCTTATCAACCATTTATTACATCGCAAAAAATCTAAAACATCTACCCCAAATGAGATGCTGGGGAAAAATGGAGCCCATTCAAACCCAATAGACATTTCTAATGGTTTCAATGATTTCTTCGTAAATGTCGGCGCTACCTTGGCATCTAGCTTCTCAACTTCTGATACAAGCCCCTGTTGCCTAATTAAAGGACAGTTTCCTTCACTCTCCATTCTTGACCCTCCTAGTGTTGAGGAAGTTTACAGCATTGTCATGAGCTTGAAAAACTCGGCCCCTGGCCATGATGAGATCAGAAGCTTACTTATTAAGAGAATCATCCATTCAATAATAATCCCAATAACACACATTTTCTCCTTATCTTTAAAATTTGGCATTGTACCCCAAGAACTAAAAATTGCTAAAGTCCTTCCTATTTTCAAAGCTGGCGAGACAAATGAATATGGTAATTTTCGGCCTATATCCATTCTTCCATGCTTCTCCAAGATTCTAGAAAAATTGGTTTATTCAAGATTGGCAAAGCACCTAGAAACAAATAATAGTCTTTACAAGCATCAATATGGTTTCCGCAAAAAGTTTTCCACTGAGCATGCACTGCTTCAGCTTGTCAATCATATCTCAACAGCTCTTGACAATAAGAAATTCGCTCTTGGTGTCTTTCTAGATCTAACTAAAGCATTTGATACTGTCGACCATAAGATCCTTATCGCTAAGATAGAGAGATATGGAGTGAAGGATTCTGCCCTGAAATGGTTCACAAACTATCTTGCCAACAGAGAACAATATGTATATTTAAATGGTTGTTCTTCCAACAGATCTAAAATACTATTTGGGGTCCCGCAGGGCTCAATATTGGGTCCTCTATTATTTTTGGTGTACATAAATGATTTTTCCATGTCTTGTTCAAATTTTCTCCCTTTGTTATTTGCGGATGATACCAACCTCATTGCCACCCACGATGATTTTAATTCCCTCATTGCAAGTGTGAATGCTGAGTTGTACGCTATTACAAAATGGTTCAAAATAAATAAGTTGACACTAAATATAAAAAAATGTAACTTCATGATCTTCTGCAATATAAACAAATCTTACCCCAAAGATCAGACCAAAATTTACATAAACAATAACGAAATCCATCAAGTTACTAGCACCAAATTCCTAGGAGTTATAGTAGACGAACACTTAAATTGGTCTGAACACATTGATTTGGTTTGCAAAAGATTTATGAAAATGCTAGGTATTTTATGAAAAGTTTGTCCGTTGGTCCATCCTTCTGCTCATCTCACTCTGTATTATAGTTTCCTGTTTCCTTTACTCAATTACTGCAACGTAATCTGGGCAGCCACATATCCAACATACCTCAACAAATTACTCATTTTACAAAAGAAGTTCCTAAGAATAATCTCTTTTTCAAATAGATATGAACCATCGGCACCACTGTTTAGAAATTATTCATTACTGCCAATTGATAAAGTAAACATTCATCAAACCTGTCTACTCATCCATAAATACATATATAGGAAACACTGTCTTCCAGCCACTTTTCATAATTTCTTCACATTTGCATCAGACTTTCACTCTTATCCAACAAGTCAGAGGGACAATCTTCACCCACCTTTCTGTCGAACATCACGCCATCAATATAATATCCACTTTAGAGGGCCCTCACTCTGGAATAAGCTACCAATCCATATCCGATCCATATCTGCACAGGCTGCTTTTACAAAGCACCTGAAACACCACCTTCTCCACTCATGATCCTACCAGTCCATAATTACTGCACCGCACTCAGCTGATCCATACTATGATCATCAACTTAATCCACAATTTTGACTCAGATTCTTCTTTGTTTTGTTTTGTTATTTTCTGTTTACAGTTCTTCTCTTTCCTTTTAGCTATTCCTATCTGTTATCTCTTTGATTGCTTCAACATCGATAAGTGTCTATTTTGTTTCGCTTGTTTCTTATTTTTGTATCATGTATCTGTTTATGTATGTATACATGCATGCTCGTATGTATAGATATGAAAAAATTAATACTTAGCTTGTTATGCTAAGCTAAGTATTAATTTATAGTAGTAATATATATATATATATATATATATATATATATATATATATATATATATATATATGTGTGTGTGTGTGTATGTGTATGTATATGTATATATATATATATATATATATTTTTTTTTTCTCTCTTTTCTTAAACACTTGAATGACATTTGACTGCACAGCACTTTGTTTGTTTCTGCACTTTATTTGTATATATAGCAGGAGTGGAGCTTCTTACAAGCCCTAGGCTTCGTCTCCCTCCTTGCACTGTTATTTGTGCTAAACAATAAACTAAACTAAACTAAACCCCAGTTCAATGCAGTAGCTTCTATCCTATGTGCCTTTTAATCCGGTGCGCCCTATATATGAAATAATTTCTAAAATAAAATATTCAATGGAGGTGCGCCTTATAATCTGGTGCACCTTATAGTGCAGAAAATACGGTACCATTTTATATGTGAAGGCAGCAACGGCAAACACGAACATTTTTAACAATTGCTTTTCTTACTTTGCTTAGTTCCTTTTGATACTGAGGCATTTTCTTCAGCATCTGTGACAGTTCCTTCATTGTGGTCTGAAAGACAACGGTGACAGTAATGAGTGATACCATTTTATGAGTTCTCTTCTGACTTTCGTGTTGGCATGTGTACTGCTGTGCAGTCCTTTAGCAGTGACCATATCTATTAGATGATATTACCTGAATATTCACCTCAGATAGTATTAGAATATGGAGGCTAGTGTTTCCTTCTTTATTCTTGTTGTATACTGATAAAATAAATCAGGTGCCATCAAAAAAAAAAAAGTATGAGACAAGCGACCAGGGTATTTAGGACAGGACATTTTAGCTACAGGTATTTACATCGAGATTGGAAACAACACTTAGAACATAGCAAATTTCATTTGACGTGTTCAACATGACAAATGAGTCTGAGTAAATGTTATATAACACAAAATGTTCAATATATCAGACAAGGATTCTGATGCAGTTGAGGGGGAGGTGGACATTGTGGTCTTTGGGGTCAGCCTCATCAATGGAGTGGCGGAAATTGTGGTGGTGACCACCGAGCTGTACAGCATGGGTAGGCAACCCCGGTCCTTGATGATTCATGATTCAAATGAACAGGATTGTTATCCAGCTTCTGCAGACCTTGCTAATTATCTGACAATTTGAATCAGCTGTGTTGCAACAGGGAGACAGAAAACATGTAGGACGCCAGCCCTCGCGGACCAGAGTTGCCTACCCATGAGGTACAGTATGGTATTGGTTGTTGATTAATTGATTTATTGTTGCACATAGCCCCTCCGTGAGTCATCACCTTATCGTGGAGGAGGGGTTTGTGTGTCCTAATGATCCTAAGAGCCATCCCAAAATCTAAACTCAAATCCTTTGGTGACAGAGCCTTCTCCTGCACATCACCCCGACTCTGGAACTCTCTCCCTCAGTCTGTCTGTGACTCACCCACACTCCCCATATTTAAGTCCCGTCTAAAAACGTACCTCTTCTCTCAATCCTATGACCTCCCCTACCCATAACTGGTTTCCTCTTCTTAATTTTATCCCATTGTCTCTTCCCCGTCCCCCTCCCCTCCTGTATGTCTTTGCCTTGTTCCCTGTAAGCGTCTTTGGGTTTTTGAAGGGCGCTATACAAATTTAATGAATTATTATTATTATTATGTTGTCCGGGGCTTTATGCCCCTGGTAGGGTCACCCATGGCAAAAGGGTCCTAGGTAACCGTCCAGACAAAGCATGGCTCACTAAACCGGGTAGATGGAACTTGATAACCTTGGCAGGCAATCAATCTAGGGATATGCTCACCCAAACGACAGACAAGATAGCTACAGCAGACCAGGCGGAGGAAACCCTCCAAGGGTTCAACGGCTGGGAAGGCGCTGCAGCAAGAAATGCTCAGGGCGTGACAGAGCACGAAAGACGTCACGGCCATCCACTGCGGCAGGAGAGGTCTCTAAGCGTAACGGTTCTCCGTACCACTGGGTCAAGGTTTCTTCTGTGGAGAGAGTGGTTGCCCCCGTGCAACGGTTCTCCCACTTAAATCAACATCATGCACAGGTGTCTATGCTACTCAGATTCCCGATACACACTCAAAGTCCTATGGCGATGGAGGAGTGGCAACAGTGGCAGGTGGAGGTAACCACTGGAAGTCACTAATCACAAGCCTGCATGTAGGTGGCCTGGGAAAAAGTGGTCGTTGTTTCTTCGACCCAGGGCAGCGGAGAACCCCGGCAGCATCCTAGACGACTGAGCAGCCTCTTTAGGATCGCACTGCTCACCCTAGTAAGGGAGGGGGCTAGAAAAGGTGCCCTAAAGAAATTCCTGCCCTAACCAATCTGGCCAGCTAACCGCGGTTGGCAAGATTTACCCACCTGCGGTCGACCACAACAGAAACAGAAAAAGAAGCTTATTATAGGAATTTAGAATTTATGGACAGAGATGATGTTGTCACAAGACCTCAAAGAAGAACAGCACTCGTTGCCAAAAAACTGGCAAGATACCGAATCGATATTGCCGCAATCAGTGAAACTCGGATTGCAGAGGAAGGATCAGTGTCTGAAACAGGATGCGGATATACCTTTTTATGGAAAGGAAAAGCTCAGGACAAAGACAGAATACATGGTGTTGGATTAGCCATCAGGACCAGCCTTCTCAGACAGATTCCTAGCCTCCCCACAGGCATCAGTGAGAGACTCATGAAGCTCCACCTCCCTATCAGTAACAAGCGCCTACGCCCCGACACTGACCAGCGCAGAAGTGATAGAGCAGTTTTATACTGTTCTGGATGCCCTGTTGCGCGCCACACCCTCCAGTGACAAGCTTTTAGTGCTGGGCGATTTCAATGCCAGAGTTCGCAGGGACAGTGACGAGTGGAAAGGTGTGATAGGAAAGCATGGAATCGGGAAAATGAACAGCAATGGCTTGCTTCTATTGAATAAGTTTGCTGAATACGACCTGCAGCTGACGAACACGACATTCAGGCAGCCTGATAAGTACAAAACGACGTGGATGCACCTGCGATCAAACAATGGCATCTCATAAACTACATCATCACCCGTCAGTGTGACAGCAAAGATGTTCTCTCGACAAGGGCAATGCGAGGTGCAGATTGTTGGACCGACCACAGACTTGTGCGAGCAAAACATAACATCCATGTAGTCCCTCAACACCGCAAAGGCCCAAAGATTTTCAGACATGCCTTCAACATCGCACGCCCTCTATCCAACAGCTACCGTCAAGAATTCCAATCCAGTCTGGATGACAAAATCAATGACAGAGGGCCACTGTTAGACACACCGGAAGATAATTTAAGGAAGTTGTCACTGAGACCGCCACATCAGTGCTAGGCCCAAAGAAGAGGGCCTACCAAGATTGGTTTGATGAAAATGACGAAGCTGTGCAGGCATTGCTGGACGAGAAGAGGAAAGCCTTTATTGACTGGCAAAATCATCCTAATTGTTCTTCAAGACGTGGCAGATATAAAGACTGCAAAGCCAAAGAGAACTTCACAATATGCAGAACCAGTGGTCGGAAAGGAAAGCCAATGAAGTGCAGCTTTATGCTGATACCAACAACTCCAAAATGCTGTTCAATGCAATAAAGGCTATATACGGTCTCTCAGCATGAGGAACAGCCCCTCTACTCTCTGCAGACGGTTCTACCATCATCAAGGACAAAAAGAAAATCAATGCAAGGTGGAAGGAGCACTTCAGCCAGTTACTCATCCGACCATCCACTGTCAACCATTCTGTGTAGGAGCAGATACCACAAAAGCCTACACAAGAGGAACTCAACCTTCCATCTATAGAGGACGAGGTCAGAGCCGCAATAAAGCAGATGCGCTGTGGCAACGCACCAGGGAAAGATGGACTCCTTGCAGAAATCTTCAGGGCTCTGGGACCCTCTGCTTTCAAAGCATTCCAGGATGTCCTCTGTGCAATATGGGAAGAAGACATGCCTGTGGAACTCCGAGATGCTACCATAGTGGCATTATATAAGAACAAAGGAACTAAGGCAGACTGTGGAAACTACAGAGGAATTTCCTTATCTATTGCCGGCAAGATCCTTGCATGAATACTCCTCAACAGGCTCATCAAACTATTTCTGAAGAAAACCTGCCTGAGGCCCAGTGTGGATTCCGACCTGGCCGTACCTGACATGATTTTCACTGTGTGACAAATTCAAGAGAAGTGCATCGAACAGCAGATGGACCTATACTCAGTGTTCATAGACTTGACAAAGGCGTTCGACATGGTCAACAGAGAGGCTCTCTGGTCTATACTTCTCAAACTCGGCTGTCCACCAAAATTCACCAAGCTCATACGCCTCCTTCATGACAACACGACAGGCCCTCTCAAATGGAAAACATTCGAACAATTTCGCCATTTCCAACGGAGTAAAGCAAGGCTGCGTACTTGCACCCGTTCTATTCAAGCAGTTCTTTACACAAGTCCTGCTCCATGCGGTGAAAGATCAGGACCTTTGGGTCTACATAAAATATCACCTTGAAGGATCCCTCTTCAACCTCCGCTGCCTCTCTGCCTGGACGAAGACTCTTGAGAAACTCATCTTGGAGGCATTGTTTGCCGATAACTGTGCCTTCATGGCACACAGGGAGAGCCACCTCCAGATCATTGTCGACCACTTCGCAGAGGCCGTCAGGCTGTTTGGACTGACAATCAGCCTTGGGAAAACAGAGGTCCTGGTCCAGCCATCCCCGAACACTACACGGCCCCAGCCAACCATCACCATTGACGGAACCCAGCTGAACTGCGTGGACAGTTTCAAATACCTGGGCAGCACAATCTCTGCGGATGGATCGCTGGACAAGGACATCACTTCCAGGATCCAGAAAGCTAGCCAAGCACTTGGCAGACTCAGAGTGAAGGTCCTACAGCAGAAAGGCATTGCGCAGTCGACAAATCTGAAGATCTACAAAGCTGTGGTCCTCTCCTCACTTCTGTATGGCTGTGAGACATGGACCCTATACCGTCAGCATATCAAACAGCTTGAGCAATTCCATAACAGTCTCTGCGCAGGATTATGAACATCGCCTGGCAGGACAGAGTCACCAAAAGGAAGTACTAGATAGAGCTGGCTCAACAAGTATAGAGTCGATACTGCTGAAGGCTCAGATGCGTTGGACAGGCCATGTGATACGAATGGAAGGCAGCTGCTTACCCAGACAAGTCATGTATGATGAGCTGGAAGAGGGTTCACGGCAACGAGGACGCCCTAAACTGAGGTACAAGGACACTCTGAAAAGCAATCTGAAGTATAGTGATATTCAACCACGCCATTTGGAAGTGCATGCTCGTGACAGAACGGAATAGAGGTCTCTCGATTCCAAAGCAGCCACTGCCTTCGAGAGGGATCGGCGACAGCGTTTAGCTGCATCAAGGGAGAGACGTCACAGAGCAGCATCCACCTCGACCCAAAATGCTGATTTTAAATGTAGCACCTGCGGGCGCTTATGTGCTTCTAGCTTCGGATCGTGGAGCCACATGCGCAGTCATCGCTCAGAACAGACACAACGTCATCATCGGACCCCGATGGAATACAAGAAAAGAAATTTGCACATAGAGTTACACCCTGAATTGGCCACTAGCTAATCCAAACTCCTTTGGTTGTACTTCTTTACAAATATGTACCCATTTTACAGACTTTCCATTATACAATGCCACACAAAAAAGTTTCAGATTCAACATGAAAAATGTGTTTTTCTTTTAATTGTACTAAGTTCATTTTGTTTTTCCTTATTTAATCACTTCACTGGTTTCTTTTATATCAAACAAATTGTTTTAGGTTATTCACCTAACATGTTTCGGCGGTTTCTTCCGCCTTCATCAGAGTGTCACAGATGTGATGGTGACGCGTCTTTATCAGCTGATGGACGCGTCACCATCACATCTGTGACACTCTGATGAAGGCGGAAGAAACCGCCGAAACATGTCAGGTGAATAACCTAAAACAATTTGTTTGATATAAAAGAAACCAGTGAAGTGTTTTTCTTTTGTATGCCAACAATGGTGTGTTCACCAAGTTGGACTATGGAACTAACAAGATTTTTACTAAAAAATAGGCTGTTGGAGATTAGGTTGGCCATCAATCAAACAAGGGGACACAACTGTTTCTTTACATTTTTAATCTCTTAACTAGGGCCAGAAGAGGGAGCTGTATTGCATGGAAAGTACTCCCACAAGCGCAGAGGAGTAGGGAACATGCAATTCAACCCAGTCAATAAGCGAAAACTCCAACTGAAGGTAAATATTTTCGTCAATGACTTTTGACCTTTATCTGTGCTGGTAGCAATGGCATACCAACATTTCTTTGAAACTCTTCTAGCTACATTATGTCCTTAATTATTCATGATTCCTTCACCTCTGTGCACGTGAATAAAATAGACTAAAATACAGTCAAATAACGAGAAAGATTGTTCTAAGTAATGTGGATGTTCTTCATCTACCTTTTCTCCTGTGTTCATTTTTTTGCTGGCAGAAAATTCTTTCAGAGAGCGAGTCACAGCCCTATGGAAACAAGACAAAGACAACATAAATCATGTTAGCATATCTGTTAAGAAATACAAAAGTAAGCTTCGGTAATTTCTACTGTTATAATTGCTCCTTCAAAAATATTTCACATTACCATGTCAAAAAGGGTAATATACACTCACGTTGAAACTTCAGCAATGTGTTTATGTCTCAGAGTCAACCACAGGTCATCATCTTCATCCAGTAACACTTCTTTTGTTCGAGTCTCCCCCATTCCACTGGTCTCAAACCTGACATCGAAATGTATACAATGAGTAGCTGCATTGAGTAAGGTAACACACGGTGGGTATAACGAATACTCTGTTACATAACAATGAAATCATACAGATTACAATTACAAACTGCAGGATCGTATGTCTTGATTGGCGCTCCCCAGTTTCTCCCACAACTAAGAACATTCAAGGTATACAATATTGTCAATCAGTTCCCATGACCGGGCAGGATGTGTTACACAAGAATTTCATTGCTCACTGCTACCGTTGTGTTTACTAATAGTCACACTTATGTTATTATACAATGTAGAACATTGATACGGAGTGTAGAATTTTCAATGAAAAATGGCCCACGTCCTATTTATGTATAGATAAGCACGGAAAACCTTTGTGCTTGGTGTGTTTGCAACAAGTTTCGGTATTGAAGGAATATAATATTCGACGCCACTACAAGACTCTTCACAGCGAAAAAGATGACGGCTCGCAAGGACAACTGAGAAGAGATAAGATCAACAAATTGCAGGCAGGTCTAAGGAAACAGCAGTCAACTTTCATCTAGAGCTGACAAGTCAGTGAAACAGGCGAAAAAGCCAGCTACCTGATTGCCAGCGAAATAGCATTAGCATCAACAGTGGCGGCCCTGAGCAATTATTATTATTAAATTACCGTGTTGGCCCGAATATAAGACGGTGTTTTTTTGCATTGAAATAAAATTGAAAAAGTGGGGGTCGTCTTACATTCGGGGTCTAGACATTATACCCACTCACAACGCAAGATGGCGCAGATATCTTTAAAGCGAATGCTGAACTTACTGCGAACCCCTGTCACGAAGAAGAACAATAAAAATAGCGGTAGCACGAAGAAAAACAAATAAAAGATAGCGGTAAGATAGAAAAGAGAAGAAAATAATAGAAGAGATAACAGAAAATTGAGAAACAGTAGGTTTATTTACATTTCAAAAACCAGAAGCCATTCATTTACAAATGTGATTGCACTTAAATGACCATGGCACCTGGTATTGATGCACTTGTACAGGCCAAAAGATGGCAAGTATCAGGGACAAAAACAAATCCAGACTAGTCTCATGCCTTCAAAATGCTGCCTGTTTTCATTGAAAAAAATACAGCTCTGTGAAGATGAATCCTTTCTGTGGTGATTAAAAAAATAATGTTAGTCAGCAACTTCACTACAAAAAAGTATGGTGGATTTCTACTGTTCATGCAACTCCATGAATGTTCAATATGTATTGTATGTGTATGTGTGTTTTATGAATGAAGTTTCCACATTTACAGGACATGTGAATGCTTTCTTCTTTACACATTTAATAGCACTCTTCTTAGTTTGTAAAGTGTAGGCAGGGATTAAATTTGGAATTATTAAAACATTAAAACATTAAAAGGAATGTTCATTAAATTTCAACATTTTCCTAATGTTCTTGTGCTTCTTTACACCAAAAAATACATTTTGAAAAATGAAAGACATATTTTGGTTATTTGTAAAGTATGGTATAATTTTAATGGCCCGGCCCACTTGACATCTACCGTCGCCGTATGTGGCCCACAATGTGAAAAGAGTTTGACACCCCTGTTCTACATCATTAACTTTTGTTGTGCGAAGGCAAAGGCCTTCACACGTTATTCCTGTACTTCATTATTCTACTTATTCCACCCACTTTTTTGATGCTTACCTACATCCACATAATTCATCCGATTCACCTCATTCCAAATATTCACACCACGCGCGCTTGTATTTTTCTCATTCCAAATGTAACTGTTCATCTTAGGCCTACCTATTCCAAAACATCCCATTTACTAAAAATTAAAAAAATTGAAGTTTAAAATTCATGCCAAATTTTACAAAATGTACCACTCGGGGAAAAAAAAAAACACCATAGTAAATTCCCTCATTTTCAATATGCGTATTTCTGCAGGCATGTTTTGTTAATGGTTAATTAGGTAAGACCCTATGCAGACTATGGCAAACAAGCATGGTAACGGTATCTTGATACCTGAAGCTTTGTGTTCGGTGAAACAAAATCCTCACTTCTGATGAACCAAGACTATTTGTCCTCAATTGTGTGTCATTGTGGGAGTGTTCAGGTGTATCACACAGAAGAGACTGAATATGTGTTAATTTCATTAAAAGGGGACAATGCATGTTAAGCAACATTATTCAAGGTACAGTGATCCCGCACCACTTCGCGCTTCACCTATTGGGGCCTCGGTTCATCTGTTTTTTATGAAAACAAATATTGCGGCTACATTCGGTGCCTCGCGGATTTTGTCACTTGGAGCGCGGGGTTTCGTTTGCCCATATGACTTTACAGCACACGATTGGCCGGTAGAGTAGACGAGACCAATGGGATCATGTTGATCTGTACCCTTGCCTCTGATTGGCTTAGAGCTGTGAGAGCAGTTATAACCGCGCTTTATCTCAGCCTCCCGCTACGTATCCACTCTTGCCCTTCGTTTGCATCAGCACAACCAGCAGCACCTCTGATTTGTGCTTCGTTTTGTCACAAACGTGGCAGGACAACCAAATGCAACACAGGCTCTTTAGTTTAAAGGAGACAAGGAGGACTGGAATGCCGCCAGAGCAGGACAACAAGACAAGCTGACGAGCCAGTCAGCGAGCGCACATCGTATGTCATTGAAGCAGACGGGCATAGCAATCTCGTGGTCGGGGCCAGACAGAAGGTCAAACCAGACCATAAAAACAGGGTTTCGCAAAACAGTGAATCAGGAAACACGCATCGCGCTCCACAGTGGATCAGGCAACCGGGAATTGGGTGGCATAGCAAAACCAGGTGGCAGGCATACGTGTATCGAGGCAGACGAACCACCGCAGACTGACGGGCTTACGGGGTTTAAATACGTGCCCTAATTAGCCGGTAACAAGGGCACAGGCGGCAGCGATCAACACTGATTCGCGCGAGCATCTCCGTATTGGATATGCGCACCCCGCGGACCAGCGCAAGCACGGCGATAGCAGAGCGGAGCCGTGACGTGTTTGCGGTAGTATTTTTTTTTTTTATATAAAAATAAAAATATTGATTCCACGTCGCGGATTTTCACCTATCGTCTTGGAACGAATTATCAGCAATAAATGAGGGATCACTGGAAATACGCCCGAAACTAAACAAATTTTCTTTGATGAATTCATTTTCTATAAATAAGGGCATACTTAATTATTGATTATTAAAAGAACATGCAAACCTTTCAGGGATCCAAATTCTTATCTGAATTCTGTGTGTGCCTATGCCTGCGTGCGTGCATGTCTATATACCTGTAGACATCATTTTCAATGCCAAGCAGGTCGTAGGCCATTGCCTGAAGAGTGAGCTCATGTAGAAGCGGTGACACTGGATCAAATCCTCGGTCCAGAATGATAAGTTGACTCCGACACTTATCAGGTCCCTGGAGAAAACCGGCACAGAAACAAGATGATATACATTACACAGAGATTCGGCAGAGTAAAATCATATCAAAACAATGAACTGTAATCACTGATAATTTTGAAGAACCAAGTCTGTACTTCAAAAGGCTGTGCGTATACTACTGTGTAAGAATGTGTAATATAATATGTATTTCCAAAACAGTTGTCAGACAGGAAGATATTGGTAAATACTACAACATTCTTTTTGGAAGTAGAATACAAAAGATTAGGATTAACAGATTAAGTACCTAAAAAAAATTATCACAGCCTCCAAACATCCTGCTGATGTATAGAGGGACAAATCTTTGCATAGTGTCCACATTGTGGCAGCTCATCATAAATGTTATCAACTTATTACTGTTTCTTCAAGGTAGTATGTGTGGGTAATGTATGTAGGTATTTTTAACATTTACTTCTATATTGACTTTACTTTTGCTTCCTAGGTTAATATTTTGAAAAAACATTTCTACTTTTGCTTCTTTGTGTTTATTGACATCTCCCACCTCCCCCATGCTGGGGTCATCAGCCTTGTAGCCATCCAGCTTGTCCTGTAGCATTTGGGCCAGAACGGCACAGTCTTTGTACTCTCTGAGTAACACATGCAAAAAAGAAATAAAATAGTTACAGTACCATTTTGGGAGAGTTTTTCCCCCCAAATGTAGTGTTCCCCAAAATACCGTAATTTCCGGACTATAAGCCGCTACTTTTCAAGTATTGAACCCTGCGACTTGTTGTCCGGTGCAGTGTATCCATGGATTTTTCGTGATTTTTGTGATGACTTGATCACTTATACACTCGTAAAAAGGCTGTAGACCACTGTTGTACGGCACCACTTAGCTGGGCGGAGGGATATGTGACACGGTCACTGGGGAGAAGAGCGGTGTGTTGATCGCATGTCCATCCACCAGGCAAATAGTGCCGTATAATTCACACAAAGAAGAGACAGAACAAGATCAAGACTGACATTACTGAAGAAAGGAAGCTTTTATAAAGGAAGCTTTTATTCACAAACCCTCATTTTAGGGCGACAAAAGAAATGCATATGATGCCGCTTTTAAATTAAAGGCAGTCGATTTGGCTTTTAACATGCACTGTAGAGGTTTCTTCCGGTCACTAGGGGGCACTAGGCTATTGTTGATGAAATCTTGTTGCGTCACCCTTTTCTTTATTTATTTCCTGGTCACGTCTACTCTGGAGCTATACGTGTAGCTCGCTAATTTAATGTAACTTGGTGCTTTGTGTGTGAATAAAATTAGCATGAACCGACCCTCATCATGGAAAATGCTAGAAGAAATGCATAAAAGCGACAACGAACATAAGACTGATAAAGTGTGTGGCGAAGTATATCTGACGCTATTCCAATCGGACACTGAGGAGAAAGACTTCGATGGTTTCAGTGCACAAGAGGAAGATGAGGACGACTCTCAGTGACTTTCACTGGTATATTTTTTAACCAGCCCTGTTAGTGCTGTGCTACCGTGTTGCTGCTTCGTTACCGCCGCGTCTCAGTGACTTTTACTGGTATGTTTTTTATCCAGCCCTATTCGCACTGTGTTACTTCCGTGTTGCTGCGGCATTACTGCTGCGTCACAGGCAGTGTTAGGAAAGAAATGTTAAGGTACGTATGTTATCAAAACTTTAAAAAGGCTTTCTGTATACCGTCTTTCTTTGTAAATAACTCCCGTGCACATGTGGCTTTTACAAACCGGATTGGGTTGAAGTTGGGAAATTGTGTAAAATGTAAATAAAAACAAAATAAAACGATTTGAAAATCCTTTTCAACCCATATTCAATTGAATACACTACAAAGACAACATATTTAATGTTCAAACTGATAGACTTGTTTTTTGCCAAATAATAATTAACTTGGAATTTCATGGCTGCAGCACGTCCAATAGAAATTGGGAAAGGTGGCAAAAAATACTGAGAAAGCTGAGAAAAGCTCATCAAACACCTATTTGGAACATTCCACATGTGATCAGGCTAATTGGGAACAGGCGGGTACCATGATTGGGTATGAAAGGAGCCTCCCCAAACATGCTCATGTCAAACATGTCATTCACAAGCAAGCGAGGTTCACCACTTTGTCCACAACTGCGTGAGAAAATAGTTGAACAGTTTAAGAACAACATTTCTCAAAGCAAAATTGCAAGGAATTTAGAGATTTCAACATCTACGGTCCATAATATCATGAAAAGGTTCAAAGAATCTGGTGAAAGCACGTAAGCGCCACAGCCGGAAACCAAGACTGAATGACCGCTACCTTCGATCCCTCAGACGGCACTGCCTTGAAAGCCGACATGAGTGTGTAAAGGATATCACCAAATGGGCTCACGAAAACTTCAGAAAACCATTGTCAGTAAATACAGTTCGTCACTACATCAGTAAGTGCGGGTTAAAACTCTACCATGCAAAGCAAAAGCCGTTTATGAACAACATCCAGAAACGCCGCCGGGTTCTCTGGGCCCGAGCTCATGTAAAATGGACTGATGCACAATGGAAAAGTGTTTTGTGGTCTGATGAGTCCACTTTTCAAATTGTTTTTGGAAACACTGGACGTTGTGTCCTCCGGACCAAAGACAAAGCGGACCATCCGGACTGTTATCAACGCAAAGTTCAAAAGCCATCATTTGTGATGGTATGGGGGTGCATTAGTTCCCATGGCATGGGTGACTTACATTTCTGTGAAGGCAACATAAATGCTGGCAAGTACATAGAGATTTTGGAGCAAAATATGCTGCCATCCAAGCGACATCTTTTTCATGGACGCCGCTGCTTATTTCAGCAAGATAATGCCAAGCCACATTCTGCATGTGTTACAACAGCGTGGCTTCGAAGTAAAAGAGTCCAGGTTCTCCCCTGGCCCACTTGCAGTCCAAACCTGTCTCCCATTGAAAATGTGTGGCGCATTATGAAGCGTAAAATACGACAATGAAAACCCCGGACTGTTGAACAACTGAAGCGGTTCATCAAGCAAGAATGGGAAAGAATAACACACGAGAAGCTAAGAGAATTAGTCTCCTCTCTTCCAAAACGTTTATTGAGTGTTATTAAAAGGAAAGGTGATGTAACAAAGTGGTAAACATGCCCTTTCCCAACTTCTACTGCACGTGTTGCAGCCATGAAATTCCAAGTTAATTATTATTTGAAAAATAAAATAAAGTTTATGAGTTTGAGCATTAAATAAAATAAATAAATAAAAAAATAAAATAAATTAAATTTCCCAACTTCAACTGAAGCCGGTTTGTAGTATTATTTATGAACAAAAAAACATTTCCGCGATTTTTTTGCTGGTGCGGCTTATAATCAGGTGAGACTTAAAGTCCAGAAATTACGGTAGTAAAACTATCATGGTCATTCAGTGCTAAAAGCGCTCATAGCTCTGCATGCAATTTAAACAAAAAAAACAAACAGATCAAGCATCACTGCTTTTCCCCTGGATGAGAAGAGTAACCTCTTCGGGAGTGCATTTTTTCTGTATTCATCACTTTTTTCACTCATTCATCTTCTTTACTGCTTATCATGAAGGTCACGGGCGTGCTGGAGCCTATCCCAGCAGTCTTTGGACGGTAGGCGGGTACATTCTGAACTAGTTGCCAGCCAATCACAGGGCACATAGAGACAAACAACCATTCACACTCACAATCTCATGTTCCGGCAATTTGGAGTGGTCAATCGGCCTACCATGTATGTTTTTGGAATGTGGGAGCAAATTGGGGTACCCTGAGAAATTTTGCATTTTGCTCAATGCAAGCCACCGCTCCAAATAGGTCTCCCTTGGACCCACAACATAAAAAAAACAGATAATGACAGTGCTTCATTAACATCATCTAGTTTAGCTGGTTTGGGGATGCAAGTGACCACTCAAACATGTATTCATTGTGCTACTATAGAGAGCAAGGAAACTGCATTCTCTAACAGCATTTTATTACCCAAATGAGTGATTTACATGATGTTTATCAAGTCATAGTTTATATTTGGCCAGCGTTCATGCTGCATTAAGTACTCACTTGACTTAGATGTTGGTACAATGGTTGTTGCTCAATGGTGTTAAAAGGTATTTGCTCACTTTGTGATTTCTTTCTTTAGTTTCTTACACGTACAACAAATAACAAAATAATAACAAAAGATAACAAAAGTAAAAACGAAAATCTGTAAATGGTGAGTTTTTTATCAGAGAGAGAGCGAGAGAGAGAGAGAGAGAGAGAGAGAGAGAGAGAGAGAGAGAGAGAGAGAGAGAGATCGGGCAGGAGGCAGGGGCCACCCTGAACTGGTCTATGAGAAAGACAATAAATGCTATTTACCCACTTGAGATTGTGCAGGACGTAGCTTTTACCTGCAATTCTCATGTCACCACTAGAAAGCGGCACAGGGCTGCAATCGTACCCTGCGGCATAAAACTAATACCAATTGACCATACGTTTTTTCTGTTTAAGGATGGAGAGAGAAGAGAGAGAGAGAGAGAGAGAGAGAGAGAGAGAGAGAGAGAGAGAGAGAGATGTATACCCCATGGTGAAAAGGATTGTTGGTCTCACCCTCTGTATCGGATTCCAGGATATTCTTTCAGTGTAGCACAGAGGGTTGCAATCTGTTCAGCACACCCTTCAAGCATGTTGTTCTTCACATCAGCTTTAAAAGGGCTGTAGAAGTCCTGAAATGCATCTACTTTGTCAAGGGAGAAAACCTGGCCCAAAGGGAAAGAGGATTCAACCATCCATCCTAATGGTCTTCAAAACGTTCATTAATCGAGGCTTCAAGTGTACACATGCAATCTGTTCACGGTTAATTTGTTATTGCTATGGCATGAAAGAATCGCCCGTCCATCCATCCATCCATCCGTCCGTCCGTCCGTCCGTCCGTCCATTCGCCCATTCACCCATTCATCCACCCATCAGCCTGCCCACCCCTTCGTCCATCCGTCCATCCATCCATCCATCCATCCATCCATCCATCCATCCATCCATCCATCCATACATACATACATACATACATACATACATACATACATACATACATACATACATACATACATGATATGGGCATTCCTACTAAGATATCCCGCCCGCTACAAATGTAACGAGGAGGGGAATGAGCCTGTCACACGGTAAAAAAAACTGAAACTCACAAGGATGATGAGCATTAATGTATAGTGATTTTACTGCAATGTTTTTTTTTGTTAAAGCCCTGTCATTAAAATTACATGTGATTTGTGTCACAGCTGCTGTCGCATTTTTGCAACAAACCAATAGTGTCACAATTGCTAAATAATTCAATGAGTTTTAATGAACAAAGGGCTGTAGCAAACATAATATATATATATATATATATATATATATATATATATATATATATATATATATATATATATATATATATATATATATATATATTGAGTAGCTACACTATATACAGTACATACAATTTGAATACAAATATAACCACCATTGTGATTTCTTCTTGACTCAGATAATACTAACATACGTCAATGTACTGCCACTTTCTTACTTGAGATTCATAGGGCAGAAAGGCTACATGGATCTCAGTCAAGGCCTTCATGGCTTTGGAGGCGCGAGAGTTGGTCAAGAGTCCAAACATGGAGTCTGGAATTGCTGTAATAAAACAAACACAAAATTGGTATTTAATTTAATTAATATTCACTCAGCAAATCAATTAAAGCTAACAGTGTTGTGTTTCATTTTAAGACATGTGCACAGACAAAAAGCTCCATTTAACCAAAAGGTTGAGGTTTAGTCTAATAGTAACCCCAGCAGTCAAGAAGCATTATTGTAAAATATTAAAGATTACAGTATTTTTCAGACTATAAATTGCGTTTTTTTTTTTTCATAGTTTGGGTGGGGCGGCGACTTATACTGAGGAGCGGCTTATATGTGAAGTTTTTCACAAATTTTCTAAATAAAAAAAAAGTGAAACCGTGATAAACGAACTGCGATGTAGCAAGGGATTACTGTAATTTGAATTTCAGTGACATCAGCGGCGCGGCGCGGCGCGGCGCGGCGCGGCGCGGCGCGGCGCGGCGGTTGTTTACATAAAGGACAAAGATTCGATCACGGGATGACGAAGATGACGAAGGGCCCCACGTACTACCGGCATCATTAGCGTCTTTGTTTGTCAGTGACACGGAGGACGAAGAGTTTGAAGGATTTAATGATTTGGAGTGACACAGAAGGTTTGAAAAACTATTATGGCTTTTACGCATGCCCGGTCCTACTCTACGGAGCTTTCTTTCACCTCCATGGATGGAAGTCGAAAGCCGGCGTTCGGCCGGGTGGCTGTCCGGGGATGGTGGATGGGGCTGGGACATGGCTTTTACGCACGCCCAGTCCTACTCTACGGAGCTCTCTTTCACCTCCGTGGATGGAAGTCGGGGGCCGGCGCTCGGCCGGGTGCTTGCCCAGGGACAGTGGATGGGGCTCAGACATGGCTTTTACGCACGCCCGGTCCGATTCTATGGAGCTCTCTTCCACCTCCGTGGCTGGAAGTGCCACCTCCGGGGGATGGAAGTCCACGCCGCCACACACCTGGAAGTCCACGCCGGTGCTTGGGGCCGTGTGGCAGTGAAGTATTTAAGTTATAGTTATTTGATATATTTTATTTTGTGTAGCAACTTGTATATTGTTACAGTTCAGTAGTTGTTGGTTCGTTGAACTCTTGTTTTGTTAAATAAAGAGCCGTTTACCAAACCCACGTCTTTCCTTGCACTTTGTTAACGCTACAATATAGTAGTTCTATACT
This sequence comes from Syngnathus scovelli, assembly GCF_024217435.2. Lineage (NCBI taxonomy): Eukaryota > Metazoa > Chordata > Actinopteri > Syngnathiformes > Syngnathidae > Syngnathus > Syngnathus scovelli. The sequence goes on from NC_090849.1 coordinate 82,709, forward strand.
AGATCTGTGGAATAACGACGAGGCTGACGTCAGGGCGCACGCGCGGCATTGTTGACAAAGGACGAGGAATTTGATTGATGGCTTTAATGATTTGGAGTGACACAGATCGTTTTATAATAGTATTGCTTATATAATAGTTATTTGATATATAATTTATATATCGTTATACGGGCCTGTGGATTATTTTGAAATGCAAGCGCTGTCAGCTGCGCGCACCCGGCCGGCATTGTTGACATAAAGGACAATCGATTGATTTAATGATTTGGAGTGACACAGATGGTTTGATAATATTATAGCTTATATAATAGTTATTTGATATATACTTTATATATCGCTATATGGGCCTGTGGAATATTTTGAAGTGCAACCGGCCGGCTTTGTTGACATATAGGACATTCGATGGATTTAATGAATTGGAGTGACATAGATGGTTTTATAAACGTGTTATTTATGTAATATGTACTATCCCAGGAGTCATTGACCAGTAGGCGGGGGACCCCCCCGAACCAGTTGCCAGCCAATCACAGGGCACACAGAGACGAACAACCATCTGCATTCACACTCACGGGCAATTTGGAGTGCTCAATCAGCCTACCACGCATGCTTTTGGGAAATGGGGGGGAAACTTGAGTGCCCGGAGAAAACCCACGCAGGCACCCGGAGAACATGCAAGCTCCACACAGGGAGGGCCGGAGGTGGAATTGAACCCGCACCCTCTGAACTGTGAGGCGGACTTGCTAATCAGTACCTCACTGTGCCGCTATTTAGTATACTGTTATTATAAAATAAACCATTTGTTGGATGTATTTCTTTCAAGATGAATGTTGTTAGGGTTGACAAATTATCTTGATCGTATGATTATGTTGGAATGTAGACTAGAATTATTAACTTTGTTTAAACCTTTTACCTTTCCTTGACTCTGAAAAGTTTAACCATTCAGTTGTTGAAACTTTGCAAATAGTGTGGAAACATTCTTGCTTAGTTAGTCATATAAAAGGCTCCACTAGTTTCTGTTTCCACGACCTTGTAAAACAATGAGCTGGGACCCTCCACACCGATTAACCAGTTGCTGCGGTGACCACCAACCATGTCCAATCTCACCCCCACCCTGCTTCTCTCAATAAATATGCTCTTGCAAGAATCCAAAGTCAGAATTTGTTCGAACATTGCTGTATGCACAGTGACGAACGATTTCTCCACTTGCAAGTGCTCAAAGGGCATACTGTCTCCTGTGTGGTTCTTGCAGATATGTTAGAGTGAGCACCACTCTAACAAATGTATTACAAGATGAATGTATTACACATGTATTTGGTACTCACTGTCAGTGAAGAAGACATGGGCTGCTCTATACCTCGGAGACCGTGGATCTCTGAAGTCCTCAATAAGACCCTCAACGGACTGTGAACAGATATGATTTCTCATGAGCTTGACTAAAAAGTAGTCACTTTTAGACTATTAATAAAGACACACTTTGTTTACATAAGGAAATCCAGTGATGACTATGTGGAATAACAATTCCGAAACATTTAAAAGAACTATTTGCGTTCCTGCATTCTCCCACCAAATTAAGCAGGCACCATGAGTGAAACAGCAGTGATCAGGTTCCCAGTGCTTTGAGGGTAAAAGGGTGTTATACGTATTTAGTCGCATAGAAAAACTCCATTCTGGAGGATATGAACCTGTGGCTTTTGGGACAAATAATATTTTGGCCATCCATCCATCCATCCATCCATCCATCCATCCATCCATCCATCCATCCATCCATCCATCCATCCATCCATCCATCCATCCATCCATCCATCCATCGGGGTTCACCCTAATGCAGTCCTTCTCAAATAGTGGGGCGCGCCCCCCTGGGGGGTCACGGTGCGTTACAAAGGGGGGTGCGTGTGACACCAGGGAACATGCTTTTCTTTTGACTGTACTAGAATAAAGGGTAATTAGACATCCACTGCAGTAGATGGGAGTGGCGGTATCACTGTAAGAGTGTGCACAAAGCGTATTTGCTCTACAGTGTAGAGCGCACAGAACATACGCACATGCACACAGAGCAGGGGATAAAAAGTGCAGTGGGACACCATGGAAAAATATTTAACAGGGTTGAAAAGAACCCGCCGTGAGTCGTCACCTTATCGTGGTGGAGGGGTTTGCGTGCCCCTATGATCCTAGGAGCCATGTTGTCTGGGGTTTCATGCCCCTGGTAGGGTCACCAATGGCAAAAGGGTCCTAGGTGAGGGGTGAGACAAAGCACGGCTCATCCAAGCCCCTTATGACGAAAAACACAAATGGACTTCGTTTCCCTTGCCCGGACGCGGGTCACCGGGGCCCCCCTCTGGAGCCAGGCCTGGAGGTGGGGCTCGAAGGCGAGCGCCTGGTGGCCGGGCCTTCGCCCATGGGGCCTGAAAACATGGGTCCCCCTTCCAATGGGCTCACCACCTGTAGGAGGGGTCAAAGGGGTCGGGTGCAAAGTGAGCTGGGTGGCGGCCAAAGGTGGGGACCTTGGCGCTCCGATCCCTGGCTGCAGAGGCTGGCTCTTGGGACATGGAATATCACCTCTCTGGCTGGAAAGGAGCCCGAGCTGGTGTGTGAGGCAGAAAAGTTCCGACTAGACATAGTCGGACTTGCCTCCACACATAGTTTGGGCTCTGGTTACAAGCCCTCTCAAGAGGGACTGGACTCTCTTCCACTCTGGAGTTGCCCACGGTGAGAGGCGTCGAGCAGGTGTGGGCATACTTATCATCCCCCGGCTGGGCACCTGCACATTGGGGTTCACCCCGGTGAACGAGAGGGTAGCCTCCCTCCGCCTTCGGGTGGGGGGACGGGTCCTGACTGTTGTTTGTGTCTATGCACCAAACAGCAGCTCAGAGTACCCACCCTTCTTGGAGTCCCTGGAGGAAGTGCTGGATAGCGCTCCTTCTGGGGACTTCATCGTTCTACTGGGTGACTTCAATGCTCACGTGGGCAATGACAGTGAGACCTGGAAGGGCGTGATTGGGAGGAACGGCCCCCTCGATCTGAACCCGAGCGGTGTTCTATTGTTGGAGTTTTGTGCTCGACACGGATTTTCTGTAATGAACACCATGTTCAAACATAAGGCATGTGCACTTGGCACCAGGACACCCGACGCCGCAGTTCGATGATTGACTTTGTTAGTGTCATGTAACATGGGGGGAAGAGATGGTGCAAATGGTAAAATATGGATTGTTCACAGGAATAAATTGGCAGAGCTGAAATTCCAAATTAGTCCAAAAGATGGCGCCAGACCAAAACATGAGACCAAAAAAGGGGCCAAAATAAGCTAAGCAAGTTAAAATAGAAATAAACAGGAACACGGTGTCGGATTGTGAGTCACGCATGGACGCACAAATGTGATTTTTACTTTTTGATTTCTTTGCTTGGCTAAAAATGTACTCTGTAACAGCTTAAAGCAATATTGTTAGTCAATTCGATCAAGGGACCCGTCACTATGAGAATAGTGGCTTGACATAAATTGTTTGGAGAAGCACAAATGTGATTTTTACTTTTTGATTTCTTTGCTTGGCTAAAAATGTATTCTGTAACAGCTTAAAGCAATATTGTTAGTCAATTCGATCAAGGAACCCGTCACTATGAGAATAGTGGCGTGACATAAATTGTTTGGAGAAGCACAAATGTGATTTTACTTTTTGATTTCTTTGCTTGGTTAAAAATGTATTCTGTAACAGCTTAAAGAAATATTGTTAGTCAATTCGATCAAGAGACCCGTCACTATGAAAATAGTGGCGTGACATAAATTGTTTAAAGAAATAGATCAAAGGTTTGGATTTTTATTTCAGAGTTAATTGAAGCGTAACTTTAAAAAGTTATTCTCATGAAACAGGAAGTGAAGAAAAGGGGAAGTGAAAGGTTTTACCAGGGGCTAGCTGTACATTTGGTGGAAAGTAATGCGTGGTCAGGGCGGAAACAGCTGCTGAAGGCAACAGGTGTCCATGCGTGGGAAAACTGGGCAATCATACCCTATAGGAGGCGTGGGAAAACTGACCAGTTTTATTCTATAGGGGCGTGGGAAAACTGGGCAGTCTTACCCTATAGGGAGGGTATAGAAGAAAGAAGGGGGGGGGGGGGGGGAGAAGTCTATAAAAAGTCCTGCAGGGGCAGCTACGGGGCTTTTTCCCCCAAAGAGCGCTCATACGTGAAGAAGCCCGAGGGAGTTTCAAGATTTTTTCCAAAGTCCCGAGATCTTTGTGTGAGACGCAGGATCGCTGGTCTGAAATTAACTTAAATTTACTCCAAAGAATTGGACTGGACAACTTTGCAGGAGAAACTAGGTGAGGTGAACGACTTTTCTGTATTTTAGCGAGGTTGGGGAATAGTCATCGGGCCGTCGGTCCCCTCGAGGCCAGCCTGTTCCTCCAATTTGGATTTTAGAAGTAAGATCGAATTGATTACTCGACTTTGCTTCCACCAAAAATAGCACGCAGCTGGTATTTACTTTTTCCCTCTTTCATGAACTGTGTTTTGCAATCGAATTGTTCTGGGATTGAACGATTTTATTAACACGGGTATCAGTGGGTGAAATTGTTCGGTTTCTGGAGTGATTAAGATTTGTAATTCTATTTCATGTTTCTTCAATAAATCTGTTGTGTATATTCATCTACTTCGTTGTGCGCTGATTTGTACTGAATGTGCAATCGATGGTTTGGGGTTGATTTGACAATTTAAATAATGTGCGGGGGGGTTATTATGGTATAACATAGGACCGTAATAAATAAAAGTAACATCAGACAATTTTAGAGAACTGAATAACTTTCGTAGTTGTTTGAGACACGAGTGAATTTCGATCCGTTTGAAGGTTTGCTTCGTCTGAATAAATTAACGAAAGTGTTTAAATCGGATTATTGGTTTGGTGTAGAACTGAAAGTAATTTAATTATTTGAAGGGCGCAGGCCCGTTTCCCCTTTTGACGGGCCGCGTAAAAAGTAACTCCGAACATGTTAGAGAATTAAATAACTTTCGTAGATATTTAAGGGAAGAGTGAATTTCGTTAAAAGTGAATTCGTTTGAAAATTTACTTCCTCTAAATAAAATAACGATGATGGTTAAAATAGATTATTTGAGTTGGTGAAGGATAAAAGTATTTCCATTGTCCGTCGGGCGCGGCCCAGTTCCTAATTTTGTCGGGCCGCGTCAAAAGTTAAACAGGACACGATCGAAAAATAGACTTGCCTTCCAAATTAATTACTGGGCAAATCTAAATAGAGTAAGACATTTTTATTCGTTTTAAGAAAGTTGTTATTCTTTTTAAAGCAATCAAGTGGGGTGAAGCACTCCGACAGTTAAGTGCTAGATCCACATATAAGAAGTTAGAATAACGTAAAGTGCATTAATTTTCTCCTTAAATGCTATTATTGTCACACTTTTATTAATTCGATTCTCTTTCGAATAAACAAGTTGGTCGGCTCGCTGCTTGAGCGACCAAGTAGAACGGACCCATATCAACATTTACTCCGGCAAAACTAGTGCTAGGGTGCGCTATACAAACGAATACCTGAGGTCTTAACAAAGACATCTAAAAATATCCGTAACTTAATAAGAACTTCAAACATTAGCGGGGAGCCATCAATACGATGCGGTCACTTCGAAGTCTTGCCTCGAATTGAGTTACTCGGCTCGAGCTTCGGGTGACTTGAGAGGGATTGGCGTCGTACAGAAATTAGATTGATTCCGGTGGAGTTAATTTAACTCGGGTGGTTAGATTACGGACGAATCTCCGAACCCGGCTAAGACAAACCCGTTACCGGGAAGCCGGGGGCACCTTATTGAAAGAGGTGCGTTTGACATTAGGCAAGGCAAGGCAGATTTATTTATATAGCGCATTTCACACACAAGGCAACTCAATGTGCTTTACATAAGAAGGATTAAAAAACAAAGAACATAGAGCATAAAAAAGGGGAAAAAATACAGAATATAATGCTTACAAAATCAAGAAAAATAGTCATGTCATCGGATTTGAGGCCGCATGTTTTGGACACTCTGGTGAAGAGAGGGGCGGAGCTATCAACTGATCACCACCTGGTGGTGGGTTGGCTCCGATGGTGGGGGAAGATGCCGGTCTGACCTGGCAGACCCAAACGCTCTGTGAGGGTCTGCTGGGAACATCCGGCAGAATCCCCTGTCAGGAAGAGCCTCAACTCCCACCTCCAGCAGAACTTTTCCCACGTCCCGGGGGAGGCGGGGGACATTGAATCCGAGTGGACCATGTTCCGTGCCTCCATTGTTGAGGCAGCCGACCGAAAATGTGGCCGTAAGGTCGTTGGTGCCTGTCGTGGTGGCAATCCCCGAACCCGCTGGTGGACACCGGCGGTAAAGGATGCCGTCAAGCTGAAGGAGTCCTATCGGGCCGTTTTGGCCTGCGGGACTCCGGAGGCAGCCGACAGGATGCCAAGCGGAACACGGCTTCGACGGTTGCTGAGGCAAAAACCTGGGCGTGGGAGGAGTTTGGTGAGGCCATGGAGAATGACTTCTGGACGGGTTCGAGGAAATTCTGGTCCACCATCCGGCGTCGCAGGAAGGGGAAGCAGTGCACCGTCAACACTGTTTACAGTGGAGATGGCGTGCTGCTGACCTCGACTCGGGACATCGTGAGTCGGTGGGGAGAATACTTTGAAGATCTCCTCAATTCCACCTACACACCTTCCATTGTGGAAGCAGGGCCTGGAGACTCTGAGGCGGACTCTCCAATCTCTGGGGTCGAAGTCACTGAGGTAGTTAAAAAACTCCTCGGTGGCAAGGCCCCGGGGGTGGATGAGATCCGCACGGAGTTCTTAAGGGCTGTGGATGTTGTGGGGCTGTCATGGCTGAGTCTACAACATTGCGTGGAGATCGGGGATTGGCAGACTGGGGTGGTGGTTCTCCTCTTTAGGAAGGGGGACCGGAGGGTGTGTTCCAATTACAGGGGAATCACACTCCTCAGCCTCCCTGGTAAGGTCTATTCAGGGGTGCTGGAGAGGAGGGTCCATTGGGAGGTCGAACCTCGGATTCAGGAGGAGCAGTGTGGCTTTCGTCCTGGCCGTGGAACAGTGGACCAGCTCTACACGCTCGGCAGGATCCTCGAGGGTGCATGGAAGTTCTCCCAACCAGTCCACATGCGTTTTGTGGACTTGGAGAAGGCGTTCAACCGTGTCCCTCAGGAGGTTCTGTGGAGGGTGCTTTGGGAGTACGGGGTGCCGAGCCAACTGATAAGGGCGGTTCGGTCCCTGTATCACCGATGTCAGAGTTTGGTCCGCATTTCCGGCAGTAAGTCAGATTCGTTCCCAGTGAGGGTTGGACTCCGCCAAGGCTGCCCTGTTCATAATTTTTATCGATAGAATTTCTAGGCGCAGCTGAGACGTTGAGGGGGTCCAGTTTGGTGATCTCAGTATCGCGTCTCTGCTTTTTGCAGACGACGTGGTGCTGTTGGCTTCTTCAGGCCGTGATCTCCAGCTCTCACTGGAGCGGTTCGCAGCCGAGTGTGAAGCGGTCGGGATGAAGGTCAGCACCTCCAAATCCGAGTCTACGTATGGTCCTTGGTCGGAAAAGGGTGGAATGCCCTCTCCGGATCAGGGATGAGATCCTGCCCCAAGTGGAGGAGTATCTTGGGGTCTTGTTCACGAGTGAGGGCAGGATGGAGCGCGAGATCGACAGGCGGATTGGTGCACCGTTGGCAGTAATGCGGACTCTGTACTGGTCCGTCGTGGTAAAGAGAGAGCTGAGCCGAAAGGCAAAGCTCTCGATTTACCGGTCGATCATACTCCGACCCTCACCTATGGTCACGAGCTATGGTTCGTGACCGAAAAAACGAGATCCAGGATACAAGCGGCCGAAATGAGTTTCCTCCGCAGGGTGTCCGGGCTCTCCCTTAGAAATAAGGTGAAAAGCTCTGTCATCGGGGAGAGACTCTGAGTAGAGCCGCTGCTCCTCCACGTGGAGAAGAGCCAGATGAGGTGGCACGGGCATCTCATCAGGATATCTCCTGGACACTTCCCTGGGGAGGTCTTCCGGGCATGTCCCACCGGTAGGAGACCCCGGGGACAACCCAGGACGTGCTGGAGAGACTATGTCTCTCAGCTGGCCTGGAAATGCCTTGGTATCTCCCGGGATAACCTGGATGAAGTGGCTGGGGAGGGGGAAGTCTGGGAGTCTCTCCTAAAGCTGCTGCCCCCGCGACCCGACCCCGGATAAGCGGAAGAAGATGGATGGAAAGATGGATGAAAAGAACGGTGGAGAGAGACGGAGATAAGAGAATTGAGAGTCACACGAAAGCTAAGACAAGGAAATATGACGAAGCGTACGTAGCGCTCGGCTTCAGTGTGACTACGATGGGAGACGAGGAAATACCGGTGTGTTTACTGTGCCTTACAATGTTGGCAGCGGACAGTATGAAGCCAAATAAATTAAGGCGGCACTTAAAGTCATTGCACCCCAATCACGCTGATAAGATGCTTGAGGTTTTTCAGCGAAAACGGGCTGAATATTGCCATCAATCATCCCACTTTGTGAATGCTACTTTTGTCAATCAGCAAGCACTGTAAGCATCATATAAAGCAGCGTACCAAATTGCTCAGTGCAAAAGAACACACACCATTGCAGAAGAGCTACTACCTGCAGCCGTGGATATGGTCTCCGTCATGCTGCCTCATTTTGATTGAAAAAACAGCACAAATTGTTTTATTCATTTTTGTTCTGTAGGTTAAAATATTTTTTATATTGTGCTACTGAGTTAATGTTGCTGATTACTTTGAATAGAATATTATTTATTGCTGTTATTTAATTTAATATCATGTGTTTATTATTATTTTATTGTATTTTTTTCAGCATAAAATGGCAGTTGGTCAAGAATGTCTATCGTTTCAATAATTATAATTAATTTTTTAATTTCAGGCAAAGTGGTGCACATTGAATCTGTTCTCTTACAGACTAAAAATACAATGTTATTAATAAAGTTATTTATTGTAAGTTGATCTTTCTTTTTTCTTTAATGTTAATAACATGGGGGGGCGTGAAATGTTTTCTTCTCCCTCAGGGGGCATCACAGGAAATGATTGAGATGCACTGCCCCAATGGATGAGAGCGTAACCTCCCTCCACCTTAATGATTATTGTTTGTGCCTATACAGTAATATCCCGCTATATCGTGTACATTTATCGTGGCTTCAGTACATTGCGGATTTCCCCCCAAAAAATAAAAAAATAAAAATAAAAATTTAGGAATTATGGTACGAAAGTTGCCTGCACGCCAGCAGAAGGAAGGGAGTGCCCACACAACTGCACTACGTACACTTGTACCTTGTTTTATTATTTTTAATAATAATAAAAGTTCTAAAAACATATTTACAATGTTGTACCTTGTTATAGAAAAATTGTTATAATAAAAAAGAGTTTTAAAAACATATTTACTTTATCATTTGTATCTAAAAGTTATAATAAAATACTTCTAAAAACATTTACAGAATGTATACTCCAGCTACATCTACATGTTGCGCACACACGCACACACACACACGCATACACACACACGTATTATATTTATACTATTTATACATTATTTTCTGTATGTCATTTATACTATTAATATAGTATTTACATGTTAGTTAATGTTCTAATGATAACATATGCACTTATATGGTTTAATATACATTTATTGATACAAAAAATGTATGTATGTTAAAAATGAGAGGATGACACTACTTCGTGGATTTTCACCTATCGCGGGTGGTCTAGGAGCCAATTATCCGCGATAAATAGGGATTACTGCATACCAAACAAGAGCTCAGAGTACCCACACTTTTGGAAGTCTTTGGAAGGTGTGCTGGATCCCATTCCAACTGGAGACTCCCTTGTTCTGTTTGGGAATTTTAATGCTCACGTGGGCAATCTGGAATTGTGATCTAAATGAGCTGGGATCTCCTATCTCTGGGGCTGAAGTTACCGAGGTGGTTAAAAACCTCCTTGATGGCAAAGCTGGTTCGCACGCCTCTATACATCACATGGACTTTGGGGACAGTGCCTCTGGATTGGTAAGAAGGGGTGATGGGCCCTCTTTTTAAGAAGGCAGACCGGAGGGTGCTGGCAACTACAGAGGTCGTCAGCCTTTCTGGTAAGGTCTATTCAGGGATGCTGGAGCCTGGATGGGTGGGTCCATCGGGAAGTCGAATATCAGATTCAGGGCGAGCACTGTGGGTTTTGTCCAGGGTGTGGAGCAGTGTATATATGTATACAGTTTATATATCTCTTAGGGATAGGACGAGACACAAACCCCACAACATCACGAGATTGAGTTCATGAGACGAAAGGGGATTTTTGAAACATTTCTAAAATTAATTTAAAAATATTTTGATATTGTATTTTGTATCAAATTTTTAAGCACATTTAATAAACTGCGCAAAACAAACATGAGACTCAGTTTCCATTTGTGATTAGTTTTGGGAGAGATATACATACATATATACACATACTATATATACGTATATATCTTTTGAAACTATGGTTTCTTTGTTTTTTCACAGATTTCTTATTACCTCATCTGAAGGTGTTATCAGATAGATGGCTTCCATGCTGGGCAGAGGCTCCCGCTGCTTGGTTATGTCCTCTACAACTGCAAAAAAGAACAATGTTTTAAGTATCAATCTATCATTAAAAATCTGACATGATGAATCTCGAATAGACAGACAGGCTCCACCTCCTCACCATAAGCATCTTCACTGATGCTTTGGCCAACATCTCCCAAAATGATCAGTCCACAGATCAATGTATTCCTTGGAAGCACCACATTCACTATTCTCTCAACAAATGATATCTAATAGCCTACTAATGTTTTGCCGCTCCTATATATTGCTGAGGCTGACACTTACCATGCATGTTTATGGGATGTGGACAAAACCCACGCGGGCTCGGGGAGAACATGCAAACACCACACAGGGAGGGGCGGAAGTGGAAATCGAACCCGCACCTTCCTAACGCTGAGGCGGACGTGATAACCAATGCTCCACAGAGCTGCCCTCCTCAGGCCACTGATTCATTATTTTACGACATTCCTGATGTTTTGTAATATTTTGAGATATTACTCTATCAATGTATGCACAAGTTTGTCGTTTGAGTTGACTTTATTGCGGTGACTCTTAACTGGTCTCCATGGCAGTTTACATTTTTTGCTGTCTCCCCAGACTCTTGTGCTACTGTATATGCATATCACTAGCACCCTCTACTAGTACTTAGCTGTATAGCACTTTATTCACTAGATCAGGGGTCTGCAACCTTTACTATCAAAAGAGCCATAAGACCCATTTTGCCCCCTCTTCTACCCAAAGAAAGTTATCGGGAGCCGCAAAGAATAACAGCGCTTGTAAACTTTTAAAAGTTTTCCTCTTTTATTTATTTTACCTGTCACAACCACTGAATATAACAACATAAATGCAATGTGCATTTGTAGGTGTACTTTGAAATAGATTAAACTTTGAACTGTAGGCCTATTTAAGTATTTCCTATATTTGTGTAAAAGTAAAATAATAGCCACGGCACTTTTATATGAATAAAACATTTGGCTGCAGCTTAGCAGTTTTAAAAGTAAACTACAAAATGCAATTTCTGGAGAAATTGCGTGTGAAGGCGAAGAAACTGAATAAATTCTTAGGGAATGCTGCACAATGATGTTGAAACGAGTTACTTGAGAAATGTAGAAATGAGAAGTGTAAAAAGAAATTTTGGAGTATTTGCCGTGAATTTCAAAATTGAATTGGAATAGATGATGAGAAAAATAAATGGACTTCGTTTTCCCTCGCCCGGACGCGGGTCACCGGGGCCCCCCTCTGGAGCCAGGCCTGGAGGCGGGGTTCGAAGGCGAGCGTCTGGTGGCCCAGCCGGGCACAGCCCGAAAAGGAAAAGTGGGTCCCCCTTCCCATGGGCTCACCACATGTGGGAGGGGCCAAAGGGGTCGGGTGCAGAGTGAGCTGGGCGGCGGCCAAAGGCAGGGATCTTGGCGGTCTGATCCCCGGCTGCAGAAGCTGGCTCTTGGGACATGGAATGTCACCTCTCTGGCTGGAAAGGAGCCCGAGCTGGTGTGCGAGGCAGAAAAATTCCGACTCGATATAGTCGGACTAGCCTCCACACACAGTTTGGGTTCCGGTACAAGCCCTCTCGAGAGGGGCTTGGACTCTCTTCCACTCTGGAGTTGCCCACGGTGAGAGGCGTCGAGCAGGTGTGGGTATACTTATTGACCCCAGGCTGGGCGCCTGCACATTGGGGTTCACCCCGGTGAACGAGAGGGTAGCCTCCCTCCGCCTTCGGGTGGGGGGACGGGTCCTGACTGTTGTTTGTGTCTATGCACCAAACGGCAGCTCAGAGTACCCACCATTCTTGGGGTCCCTGGAGGAAGTGCTGGAGAGCGCTCCTTCTGGGGACTCCATCGTTCTACTGGGTAACTTCAATGCTCACGTGGGCAATGACAGTGAGACCTGGAAGGGCGTGATTGGGAGGAACGGCCCCCCCGATCTGAACCCGAGCGGTGTTCTATTGTTGGACTTCTGTGCTCGACACGGATTTTCAATAATGAACACCATGTTCAAACATAAGGGTGTCCATGTGTGCACTTGGCACCAGGACACCCTAGGCCACAGTTCGATGATCGACTTTGTAGTCGTGTCATCGGATTTGCGGCCGCATGTTTTGGACACTCGGGTGAAGAGAGGGGCGGAGCTGTCAACTGATCACCACCTGGTGGTGGGTTGGCTCCGATGGTGGGGGAAGATGCCGGTCCGACCTGGCAGACCCAAACGCTCTGTGAGGGTCTGCTGGGAACGTCTGGCAGAATCTCCTGTCAGGAAGAGCTTCAACTCCCACCTCCGGCAGAGCTTTTCCCACGTCCCGGGGGAGGCGGGGGACATTGAGTCTGAGTGGACCATGTTCCGCGCCTCCATTGTTGAGGCGGCTGACCGGAGCTGTGGCCTAAGGTCGTTGGTGCCTGTCGTGGCGGCAATCCCCGAACCCGCTGGTGGACACCGGCGGTAAGGGATGCCGTCAAGCTGAAGAAGGAGTCCTATCGGGCCGTTTTGGCCTGCGGGACTCCGGAGGCAGCTGACAGGTACCGGATGGCCAAGCGGAACGCGGCTTCGGCGTTTGCTGATGCAAAAACCCGGGTGTGGGAGGAGTTTGGTGAGGCCATGGAGAATGACTTTCGGACGGCTTCGAGGAAATTCTGGTCCACCATCCGGCGTCTCAGGAGGGGGAAGCAGTGCAACGTCAACACTGTTTACAGTGGGGATGGCGTGCTGCTGACCTCGACTCGGGACGTCGTGAGTCGGTGGGGAGAATACTTCGAAGACCTCCTCAATTCCACCTACACGCCTTCCATTGAGGAAGCAGGGCCTGGAGACTCTGAGGCGGATTCTCCAATCTCTGGGGTCGAAGTCACTGAGGTAGTTAAAAAACTCCTCGGTGGCAAGGCCCCGGGGGTGGATGAGATCCGCCCGGAGTTCTTAAAGGCTCTGGATGTTGTGGGGCTGTCATGGCTGACACGCCTCTACAACGTTGCGTGGACATCGGGGACAGTGCCTCTGGATTGGCAGACTGGAGTGGTGGTTCCCCTCTTTAAGAAGGGGGACCGGAGGGTGTGTTCCAATTACAGGGGAATCACACTCCTCAGCCTCCCTGGTAAGGTCTATTCAGGGGTGCTGGAGAGGAGGGTCCATCGGGAGGTCGAACCTCGGATTCAGGAGGAGCAGTGTGGCTTTCGTCCTGGCCGTGGAACAGTGGACCAGCTCTACACCCTCGGCAGGATCCTCGAGGGTGCATGGGAGTTCGCCCAACCAGTCCACATGTGTTTTGTAGACTTGGAGAAGGCGTTCGACCGTGTCCCTCGGGAGGTTCTGTGGAGGGTGCTTCGGGAGTACGGGGTGCCGAGCCAACTGATAAGGGCGGTTCGGTCCCTGTATCACCGATGCCAGAGTCTGGTCCGCATTTCCGGCAGTAAGTTGGATTCGTTCCCAGTGAGGGTTGGACTCCGCCAAGGCTGCCCTTTGTCACCGATTCTGTTCATAATTTTTATGGACATAATTTCTAGGCGCAGCCGAGGCGTTGAGGGGGTCCGGTTTGGGGACCTCAGCATCGCGTCTCTGCTTTTTGCAGATGACGCGGTGCTGTTGGCTTCTTCAGGCCGTGATCTCCAGCTCTCGCTGGAACGGTTCGCAGCCGAGTGTGAAGCGGTCGGGATGAGGGTCAGCACCTCCAAATCCGAGTCTATGGTCCTTGATCGGAAAAGGGTGGAATGCCCTCTCCGGATCGGGGATGAGATCCTGCCCCAAGTGGAGGAGTTCAAGTATCTTGGAGTCTTGTTCACGAGTGAGGGGAGGATGGAGCGTGAGATCGACAGGCGGATCGGTGCAGCGTCGGCAGTAATGCGGACCCTGTACCGGTCCGTTGTGGTGAAGAGAGAGCTGAGCCAAAAGGCAAAGCTCTCAATTTACCGGTCGATTTACGCTCCTACCCTCACCTATGGTCACGAGCTATGGGTCGTAAAGAACGAGATCTCGGATACAAGCGGCCGAAATGAGTTTTCTCCGCAGGATGTCCGGGCTCTCCCTTAGAGATAGGGTGAGAAGCTCAGTCATCCGGGAGAGACTCGGAGTAGAGTCGCTACTCCTCCACGTTGAGAGGAGCCAGATGAGGTGGCTCGGGCATCTTATCAGGATGCCTCCTGGACGCCTCCCTGGGGAGGTGTTCCGGGCATGTCCCACCGGTAGGAGACCCCGGAGACGACCCAGGACGCGCTGGAGAGACTATGTCTCTCAGCTGGCCTGGGAACGCCTTGGGATCCCCCGGGATGAGCTGGATGAAGTGGCTGGGGAGAGGGAAGTCTGGGAGTTCCTCCTAAAGCTGCTGCCCCCGCGACCCGACCCCGGATAAGCGGAAGAAGATGGATGGATGGATGGATGGATGGATGGATGGATGGATGGATGGATGGATGGATGGATGGATGGATGGATGTTTATTATGAAAAATATTGCAGCCAGTGTCATGTGAGTGTGTGTAATGGTGAGACGCCCAATGTGACACATGTAAAATTCGAACCCACTCAGGGAAATGGCTCGTGTTGAAACTGCCATTAAGAATGAATGGGGAATTATAAGTCACAAATTTGCTAATTACACCAAAACGGTAAATGTTATGAACAAAAAAAATGGTAGCAAGCATGCCATGAATTTTTGGAATGTGTGAAAGTTTGAACGGGATGAATCGGTTGAAGCATGTAGGACTAGTTAGGTGTAAGGGAACGGACAGTACAGCCAAGTGCGTAGCGACAGACTTTATAGTGGAAGGGGATGATGGTAACAGCTAGTGCTGGAGCGGCGATCGGGCTGGAGAGGACAAGCGATTCTGCGGGATTTCCAATAGTCAAGCGAGTCAGTATCTCAGGGACTGATGAGCAAAGAGGGATCAAGGGACAGACTGACACTCAGGTCTGCGCTGGCGGCGCTGATATAGCGCTGTCCATGAGCCCGTGGCAGGTGACGGCGATTCCACTGACAGGGGGGCGTGGTCCTGTCGCCGGTGGCACCAGCACGTGACAGAACCCCACCCACAAGGGACGGCTCCCGACGTCCCCAGGAACCAAAAACAAAAAAAAAAAGGAAGGCAATACCCCGGGTGACCAGGTGGGGGGGTCAGCACACCGCCGAAACGTCCGACACCTCGCCAGACGCAGGATCGACGGACGCGGGAGCAGAAGACCCCGGTACCGGCGGACAAGACCTCCCCGGACCCTCACCCCTGGTCCCCTCGTCCCTCCTCGGGCGCCCGCGCCGAGGACCCGGTTGGTCCGGATGGCAGCGATGGAACTCCGTGATGAGCGAACGGTCGAGTATCCAGCGGCTCGGAACCCAGGAGCGGTGCGCGTCGTCATAACCCTCCCAATCCACGAGGTATTGGAGGCCACGACCGCGCCGCCGCGATCAGAGCAGGGAGCGGACAGCGTAAGCCGGGCCCCCATCAACGAGCTGGGGCGGCGGCGGCGGAGCGGGCGCCGGCGCCAACGCGCTCTCATGGATGGGCCGCACACGGGACACGTGGAACGTGGGGTGAACCTTCATGGACTCTGGAAGGAGAAGACGGACTGCGGCCGGGCCAATCACCTTCTGAATAGGGAACAGTCCAACAAAGCGGGGCGCCAGTTTGCGGGATCCTGCTTGCAGCGGCAAATCCCGCGTCGAGAGCCACACACGCTGCCCCACTCTGTACTCCGGAGCCGGTGTCCGGTGCTTGTTCGCCTGGCGGGCGTAGCCTGAAACAGAGCGGAGAAGAGTGACCCGGCCCCTCGCCCAGGCACGATGACAACGGCGGACACAAGCCTGGGCCGACGGGCACGCCGCACCACGCTCCTGGTGGGCGAACAAGGGTGGCTGGTACCCGAAGACGCAGTGGAAAGGCGAAAGTCCCGTAGCCGAGCTGGGGAGGGAATTGTGAGCGTACTCTACCCAGGGAAGCTGTTGGACCCACCCGCGCTGGTCCCCGGCGGCCATGCATCGGAGAGACCTGCCCAGTTCCTGGTTCAGGCGCTCCGCTTGACCGTTGGACTGAGGGTGAAACCCCGAGGAGAGGCTGGCCGTGGCGCCGAGGAGTCAGCAGAACTCCGTCCAGAAGGTGGAAGCGAATTGAGGTCCTCGGTCTGACACGATGTCTTGTGGGAGACCGTGGTGACGAAACACCTCCCGCACCATGATGGACGCCGTCTGCTTTGCAGATGGGAGCTTAGGCAGAGGGATGAAATGCGTCATCTTGCTAAAACGGTCCACCACCGTGAGGACCACCGTGTTTCCCTCTAAGGGGGGGGGGAGGCCCGTGACAAAGTCGATTGACAGGTGAGACCAGGGACGCTGGGGAACCGGCAAGGGTTGAAGCAGCCCGGCCGGAGGACGAGTAGACGTCTTGTAGCGGTTACGAATTGAGCAGGCTCTGACGTAATCGCTGGTGTCCACTTGCCAGGTGGGCCACCAGAAACGCTGTGCCACCGCGTACCTCGTGCGTGCCGCGCCGGGATGACAGGCCAGGCGTGAGTCGTGCGCCCATTGCAGCACGGACGACCGCAGGCCTTCAGGGACGAACAGGCGGCCCTCCGGGCAGTTGCTGGGGCCGGGTTGATCGCGTGATGCGGCTTCCACTTGGCGTTCGATCTCCCATGTAAGAGCCGCCACCCGAACCGAGCTCGGGAGGATAGTGGGAGGCGGACCCTGTCCCTCCTCCCCCCCAGGAAACAAACGCGACAGGGCGTCCGCCTTCGCGTTATGGGAACCTGGTCTATATTCTCAGATGGAACACTTTCATAACTTCCGGCTTCCGGGTTGTTCTGACAGATTGTCGCTCTTCGGACACAAAGTATGGCAGCGGACCAAGAGGTATGTACGGCTTCGTGCACCAACTGCACCCTTCTCTTAGAGAGGTTGTCTCTGCTAGAGGGACGTGTCCGCCAGTTAGAGCAGAATAGTGCGATAACAGTAGTTGCGGCGGACACAGACGCGGGCTGTAGTCAGCCCGCTAGCCCGGTTAGCATTAGCCCCAAGCGGCTTGCTAATCGCGATGAGCCAGGTAAGACGCATAGCCGTCCAAAGTCATCTCGGTCTACTGGCCCTCGCACTTTGGTCATAGGCGACTCCATTACCCGCAACATTACGCTTAAAAATCCAGCCACGGTAATGTGTATTCCTGGGGGCAGAGCACCCGACATAGAAGCTAATCTTAGGGAGCTGACTCGCAATAGGCTTAGTCAACAGCGTAGTTCCAACAACACTAGCTACTCGGACATAGTAATACACGTCGGCTCCAATGATGTTAGGATGAGACAATCAGAGATCACAAAAAAAAACATAGCGAGGACTTGTGATCTTGCCAGAAAGATGAGTCGTCATCGAGTATTTGTCTCTGGCCCCCTGCCTGGGAGAGGCACTGATGAGAGGTTTAGTAGATTAGTCTCCCTTAATCGATGGATGGCTGGGTTCTGTAAAAAGCAGGGACTGTATTTTATAGATAACTGGTCATCCTTCTGGGGCCGCCCCGACCTGCTGAGGAAGGACGGCCTTCACCCTAACCGTGAAGGCGCCTTCACTCTTTCTAGGAATATAGATTACTGTCTGAGCCACTCATGACAGGTCACTCTAGAGCAGGCCAGGGCACAGGTGATTAGACCACCTGTGAGGATGGGTTTGGAGTCTTTTAAGTTAAAGTTAACTAGCGCTAGGCTAGACTTTCAGCATACACATAGCTCCTCGTGTAGACTAGAGCGCGACAGTTTAAATAGTGCTGCAGTACACATAAACACACTTTCTACTGGGGTAGTAGACAAATCCAATCACTCCGTCCCGACCGGTCTTGCTGATGAAACGGTGCCTGTTTTAGATAACTTCACATGTGTAACAAATATTCATCATCAAATTCCCACGGTCGTTTCATCCCACCGCCCTAATAAACTTTTGAGAGGTGATATTAGGCCTAGAGAACACAATTTTACTCGCATCCCGTTTAAAAATTCTTCGATAGATACGCACCCTGATCAACCGATTACACTTAAATTCGGTTTTATGAATATTAGATCACTTCATACAAAAGCAGTTCTCGTTAATGACCTTATCACGGAACATAATCTAAGCGTTTTTGGTCTTTGCGAGACCTGGTTAAAACCTAATGAACTGCTGCCACTTAACGCCTCCAAATTTTTTGAGCTCGCATGTGGCTCGTCCTCGAAAAAAGGGTGGGGGTGTCACCCTCATCTCAAATTCTGAGCTTAGATTTAGGCCTCGCTCAATTCACGTATTTAAAACATTTGAAGTTCTCATTGTGCGATCCACTGCGTTACTGTCATTTTATCTTGTTGTTATTTACCGCCCACCCGGGGCTTACTCTGGCTTCCTGGATGAATTTTCAGAAGTTGTGGCTGATCTAGTGACAAATGCAGATAATATAGTTATCATGGGTGATTTCAACATCCACATGAATTCACCGTCAGAACCACTGACTTCGGCATTTCAAACTTTAATCGATACGTTTGGTTTTACGCAAGCTGTACAGGCAGCAACGCATAAGAATGGAAATACCTTAGATCTGGAATTATCCCGGGGACTAGCAACCTCAAATATAGCAGTACTGCCATACACTACTGTTCTGTCTGATCATTTCTTAATAAAATTTGAAATTTTAGTTCCTTGTCAAAGACAAGAGAGCAATCAGAATTATAGCAGCCGTAATTTTAGTAAGTTACTGTCGCCGGCAACCGCCATGTTTCCCGCATGCAGTGGCTCTATCGATAATCTTACAAATGAATTCAATGCGACATTATTAAAAGCCATCGACTCTGTGGCACCGCTACGTCCGAAAACTCGCCGTAGATGGCCAACTCCGTGGTTCACAGATGAAACACGTACGTTTAAACAATTATGTAGAAAGCATGAGCGCAGATGGCGTTTAACCAAACTTGAGGTTTTCCATCAGGCATGGAAGGACAGCCTGCTGAAATATAATGATGCGCTTATTTTAGCAAAAACTCGTTATTTTTTGCAAGTCATTAATCTTAATAAAAACAATCCTAAATACCTATTTGATACAGTGGCAAAGCTAACTCTGCGCCAGCCGACCCCCGATAGCTCCTTCCACTCAGCTGACGAGTTTATGAAATTTTTTGCTCAAAAGATTGAGTCCATTAGGGACGAGATCAAGAATACCATGCCAATCGCTCCGCCGGTTACTAGCGCTGGGGATCATGCAATAACCCTCTCAAATTTTAAAAGCGTGTCCCTTGAAATGCTTACAAAATTGGTTAGTACGGCTAAACAAACAACATGTTTACTCGACCCGCTTCGAGCCAAACTACTTAAAGAATTATTTCCAATTTTAGGACCGTCCGTCTTAAATATAATCAATCTGTCTGTTTCCTCTGGGATAGTGCCAATAGCCTTTAAAACCGCTATTATTAAACCACTACTTAAGCGAGCAAATCTTGACCCGGACTGTCTCAGTAATTATAGGCCAGTTTCAAACTTCCCATTCATAGCAAAACTTCTCGAAAAAGTAGTAGCGCAGCAGCTTATTGATTACATGGTCGCTAATAATCGATATGAATCTTTTCAGTCTGGTTTTAGAGCTAATCATTCTACGGAGACAGCACTTGCTAAAGTGACTAATGATCTCCTCATAGCTATGGATTCAAATACGTCGTCTGTATTGTTACTACTTGATCTTAGTGCTGCCTTTGACACTGTAGACTTCGATATTTTATTAGGGCGTCTTAAAAGTTGTGTTGGTATCTCAGGGTCAGCACTAAGCTGGTTCAATTCCTATCTATCAGGCAGGAGGCACCGAGTGGTCCATGGTAATACGTCCTCTGAGCTTTATAATGTTACGTGTGGTGTCCCACAGGGATCGGTACTCGGACCGATTTTATTTAATATTTATATGATTCCGCTTGGGGACATAATATGTAAATATAATATTAGCTTTCAATGCTACGCGGATGACACCCAATTATATATGCCGTTATCGATGACAGATCCACAGGACTGTTGTAATTTCGAGGTGTGTTTAATAATAATAATAATTACAATAATAAAGTAGAATAACAATGTGTGAAGGCCTTCGCCTTCACACAATAATAAAGTAGAATAACAATGTGTGAAGGCCTTCGCCTTCACACAACTAAAATTGCAATTTCTGGAGAAATTGCGTGTGAAGGCGAAGACCTTCGCACTATTGTTATTCTACTTTTTTCAAAATGAAAAAAACAAAAAATGAAAAAGGGAAATTAATGATGATAAATGATGATGAATAAAGTAAATGGGTAAAATGATGTGTTAAAATGATAAGCAGGAAAAATAAAAAGGGAAATAAATGATGATAAATGATGATAAATAAAATAAATGGGAAAAATAAGTGGGAAAATAAAAGGAAATAAATAATGATAAATGATGATAAATAAAATAAATGGGAAAAATGATAAGTGGGAAAAATAAAAAGGGAAATAAATGATGATAAATGATGAATAAAATAAATGGGAAAAATGATAAGTGGGAAAAATAAAAAGGGAAATAATGAGAAATAAAATGAATGGGAAAAATGATAAATGGGAAAAATAAAAAGGGAAATGAATGATGATGAAGATAAATGGGAAAAATTATAAAGAAAAATAAAAAG
Organism: Syngnathus scovelli; assembly: GCF_024217435.2. Lineage (NCBI taxonomy): Eukaryota > Metazoa > Chordata > Actinopteri > Syngnathiformes > Syngnathidae > Syngnathus > Syngnathus scovelli. The sequence continues at coordinate 103,888 of NC_090849.1, forward strand.
GGAAATAAATAATGATAAAGATAAATAGGAAAAGAGTCTTCACCTTCACACTAATAATAATAAAGGACAGCATTAACAATAGTGTGAAGGTCTTCACCTTCACACTAATAATAATAATAATAAAGTACAGCAATAACAATCGTGTGAAGGTCTTCACCTTCACACTAATAATAAAGGACAGGAATAACAATAGTGTGAAGGTCTTCACCTTCACACTAATAATAATAATAAACTACAGCAATAACAATCGTGTGAAGGTCTTCACCTTCACACTAATAATAAAGGACAGCAATAAGATTAGTGTGAAGGTCTTCACCTTCACACTAATAATAAAGGACAGGAATAACAATAGTGTGAAGGTCTTCACCTTCACACTAATAATAAAGGACAGGAATAACAATAGTGTGAAGGTCTTCATCTTCACACTAATAAAGGACAGCAATAACAATAGTGTGAAGGTCTTCACCTTCACACTAATAATAAAAGACAGCAATAACAAGGTCTTCACCGTCACTCTAATAATAATAATGATAATAAAGGACAGCAATAACAATAGTGTGAAGGTCTTCACCTTCACACTAATAATAATAATAATAAAGGACAGGAATAACAATAGTGTGAAGGTCTTCACCTTCACACTAATAATAAAGGACAGCGATAACAATAGTGTGAAGGTCTTCACCTAAACACTACTACTACTACTACTACTACTACTACTACTAATAATAATAATAATAATAATAATAATAATAATAATAATAATAATAATAATAATAAAGGAGGGCGGCTCGGTGGCGCACTGGGTAGCACGTCCGCCTCACAGCTAGGAGGGTGCGGGTTCGATTCCACCTCCGGCCCTCCCTGTGTGGAGTTTGCATGTTCTCCCCGGGCCCGTGTGGGTTTTCTCCGGGCACTCCGGTTTCCTCCCACATTCCAAAAACATGCTTGGTAGGCCGATTGAAGACTCCAAATTGTCCCTACGTGTGAGTGTGAGTGCGATTGGTTGTCTGTCTCTGTGTGCCCTGCGATTGGCTGGCAACCAGTTCAGGGTGTCCCCCGCCTACTGCCCGATGACGGCTGGGATAGGCTCCAGCACGCCCGCGACCCCCGTGGGGACTAAGCGGTTCAGAAAATGGATGGATGGATAATAAAGGACAGGAATAACAATAGTGTGAAGGTCCTCACCTTCACACTAATAATAGTAATAAAAGACAGGAATAACAATAGTGTGAAGGTCTCCACCTTCACTCTAATAATAATAATAACAAAGGACAGCAATAACAATAGTGTGAGGGTCTTCACCTTCACACTAATAAAGTGAATGGAGTAGAATAACATAGTATGCATGAAGGCCATCGCCTTCACACAATAATAATAATAATAGTATTATTATTAGAGAATGGAGTAGAATAACATATGTGTGAAGGCCATCGCCTTCACACAATAAAGTGAATGGTGTAGAATAACATATGTGTGAAGGCCATCGCCTTCACACAATAATAATAATAATATAGAATGGTGTAGAATAACATATGTGTGAAGGCCATCGCCTTCACACAATAATAATAATATTAATAAAGAATGGTGTAGAATAAAATATTTGTGAAGGGCATGGCCTTCACACAATAATAATACCGTAATTTTTGGACTATAAGTCGCGTTTTTTTGGTGGGGGGGGCGACTTATACTCAGGAGCGACTTATGTGAATTTTTTCACAAATTTTCAAAATTCAAAAATCCGCGATGTAGTGAAACCGCGATAAACGAACCGCGATGTAGCAAGGGATTACTGTCATTTGAACTGAAAGTGACGTCAGCAGCGCGGCGGTTGTTTACATAAAGGACAAAGGATTCAATCACGGGATGACGACGATGATTTAATGATTTGCAGTGACACAAGGTTTGAAAAACGTATTTATGTTATAGTTGTTTGATATATTTTATTTTGTGTAGCAACTTGTATATCTTTTTATCGTTACAGTTCAGTAGTTCTTGGCTCGTTGAACTCTTGTTTTGTTAAATAAAGAGCCGTTTACCAAGCCCACGTCTTTCCTGGTACTTTGTTAATGCTACAATATAGTTATATACTAGATCTTTGCGGCGCGCACAGCGTTGTTGACATAAAGGACGAGGAATTTGATCGATGGATTTAATGATTTGGAGTGACACAGATGGTTTGATAATATTGTTGTAATATGATAGTTATTTGAAATATACTTCATATATTGTTATATGAGTCTGTGGAATAATTAGAAATGCAACTTACAACGAGTCCGATGTCAGCGGTGCGGCGCATATGCTGCGCATACGCGGCATTGTTTACATAAAGGACGATCGATGGATTTAATGAATTGGAGTTCTTCTTCTTATCGTGGCTACAAGGCAGTTAGTTACAAGGCTTGGCTAGATGTGGTTCAGCCACAGCTGAACACATTTCTGTCCCTTCTCAATAAACTCTGCTAAGTCCGGTGCTCTGCAGGGTGGCTAAGATTGTTCATTTTGCAGAAGAGAACCCTTCAATGTTCACACATAGAATTGCCGATGCTGGTCGTGAGGAGGTTCCTCGTTTCCAAGATCGACCTTTGTGTCTATCTCCAGGCATGATGTTGTTTTCTGTTCTGTAGCTTTGTGGCTTGTCACTTGCAGCTTTCGGTGTAGCTTGTAGCGTAGCTTGCAGCGTAACTTGTAGCGTAGCTTTGTAGCGTAGCTCATAGCTGTGTTGTAGCTTGTAACTTTGCTTAGCTTCATGAATTGGAGTGACACCGATGGTTTGATAAACGTGTTATTTATGTAATAGTTATTTGAATAACTTTGAATGTTACGTCAGGCCCATTCTCAGCTCCTCGTTTGTGTATATGTCACGTTAGCATACCGTATCCTTTAGCCTGTTGTTGCTGGTTCATGTCTGTTCTTGGTGTTGGATTTTGACAAATGAATTTGCCCCAAAAGTGCGACTTATACTCCGGTGCGACATATATGTTTTTTTTCACTTTATTGTGCATTTTATGGCTGGTGCGACTTATACTCCAGAGCGACTTATAGTCTGAAAAATAGAGAATGGTGTAGAATAACATATGCGTAACATAGGCCATCGCCTTCACAAAATAAAGTACAATAATAATAATAATAAAGTAGAATAACAATGTGTGAAGGCCTTCGCCGTCACACAATAATAATAATAAAGTGGAATAACAATGTGTGAACGCCGTCGCCTTCACACAATAATAATAATAATAATAATAATAAAGTAGAATAACAATGTGTGAAGGCCTTCGCCTTCACACAACTAGAATTGCAATTTCTGGAGAAATTGCGTGTGAAGGCGAAGCCAAATGTTAAAAATGATAAGCGGGAAGAATAAAAAGGAAAATAAATTATGATAAAATTAATGGGAAAATGATGAGAGTTACAAATGATAAGCGTTAAAAATGATAAGCGGGAAGAATAAAAAGGAAAATAAATTATGATAAAATAAATGGGAAAATGACGAGAGTTACAAATGATAAGTCTTCACCTTCACTCTAATAATAATAATAAAGGACAGGAATAACAATAGTGTGAAGGTCTTCACCTTCACACTAATAAAGGACAGGAATAACAATAGTGTGAAGGTCTTCAACTTCACACTAATAAAGGGCAGGAATAACAATAGTGTGAAGGTCTTCACCTTCACACTAATAAAGGACAGGAATAACAATAGTGTGAAGGTCTTCACCTTCACACTAATAATAATAATAAAGTGAATGGTGTAGAATAACATGTGTGAAGGTTATCGCCTTCACACAATAATAAAGGACAGGAATAATAATAGTTTGAGTTGAGTTTGATTTGAGTTTATTCACGCAATATCCAAGACATACAACATGATACAACAAACAGTATTACACAGTCGGATGCGTGAAAGGTCACCCCAAGCAAGCTATTTAAAGCTTTTAATAGGGGGCCTGGTTTCCCATAAGTATCAGATATTGGCCAGATATCCTTATATTATGGACAAACATACAGATATATAATAGACAATAACAATAAACACACAATAAGGTACAACACACAATAAACATATGACAAGTAACAGATAGTCTCAGTATTCTGATTACACTGGATTTGATGTAAAGTACATTAGCAATTAATAAATTAACAACAGGACACAGGTGTTCATGCGATTAATGATCAGCACATTAAACATACATTGATAGGAGTTGATTTTTTAGATTTGCCTTGAAGGTGGATATGGATTGCAACATTTTTAGTGTTTCGTCAAGCTCATTCCAAATCTGTGGCCCTCTGCACACAATGCTAAAGCTTGTAGATTTTAGTTTACGTTTTTTTCCCAATGATTAGATGGCTATTCCTGGTGGTGTGGGTGTGGCTGGGAGTACAGGTTGGGATGAGTTGACAGTTGGTTTCGTTTATGGATAGTCTGATACATGACACAAGCATTCTGGAAATAGTTGTGTTCAACAAGCCTCCGAAGATTGTGTCGGTGGAAGATTGTTTTAGTGGGGGCGTTAAACTCAGACCATGTTATGGCACGTATGACCTTTTTCTGAAGTATCTCAAGCTTTTTAAAATGGGTTGGAAATGTGTTACACCATATAATATTGCAATATTTTAAAAGAGGTTCAAATAAGGATTTGTACAGAATAAGAAGTGCAGTAAGTGGGAGATAATGTCTCAATATGAAGAACAAAGCAGCATATTTAGACAGTTTGATTGTGAGATCATCAATATGTCTTTTAAAGTTCAAGAACTCGTCAATATGGATACCCAAGAATTTAGTAGAGCTGACTCTTTCAATGTTTTGTCCGTTGATTTTTATGCCAATTTGGTCAATGTCCTTTTTTTATGGGAGCGGAATATGATGTGGCTTGTTTTATTGACATTTAGGGAGAGTTTGTTGCATTTAAACCATGTTTTTATTTTTGCTAACTCATTCTTTACAATTTGTTCAAGTGTATTTGGATTTTTGTGGGAAAGAAACAAGTTTGTATCATCAGCAAATAACACTTTATGTAGCATGGATGAAGTATTAACAATGTCATTTATGTACAAGATGAAGAGGGGCGGCCCTAAGATGGACCCTTGGGGAACTCCATAATTGATGGGTTTGTGTGAAGATTTATGGTTGTTAATAGAAAATAATTATAATCATTATATCCTTCAAACTCTTCGTCCTCCGTGTCACTTACAAACAAAGTCGCTAATGATGCCGGTAGTACGTGGGGCGCTTCGTCATATTCGTCATCCCGTGATCGAATCCTTTGACCTTTATGTAAACAATCGCTGCGCCGCTGGCATCACTTGCAGTTCAAATTACAGTAATCCCTTGCTACATCGCGGTTCATTTATCGCTGTTTCACTTTTGTTTTTGTTTTTTTTAATTTTGAAAATTTGTGAAAAAATTCAGTCGCTCCTCACTATAAGTCGCCCCCCACCCAAACTATGAAAAAAAAAAAACGACTTATAGTCTGAAAAATACGGTATGTGTGAAGGCCATCGCCTTCACACAATAATAAAGTGAATGGTGTAGAATAACATATGTGTAAAGGCCATCGCCTTCACACAATAATAATGGATGGCATAGAATAGCATAGTATGTGTGAAGGTGATGGCCTTCACACAATAATAACAATAATGATAATAAAGTGAATGGTGTAGAACAGGGGTGGGCAAACTTTTTGACTGGCGGGCCGAATTTGGTCCTAAATTTTGATCGGGGAGCCGAACCAGGAGCAGATGGACGTAGTAGTAGTGTTTGTGTGAAGTAATAGAAATGACATGTAAAGGTCATGGCATAAAAGGTTTGTGCTTTTAGTAGGTAGTAAAGCATGGATATTCCGAAAAAACGTTTTGAAAACAAATGCATTTATTAACAGTATTAAAAAAACATTTCACCAAAAAACTACTATCAGTGATTCTCATTAAATACGACACTGTTATTATGAATAATAGTTTCCATCACTTCAGCGCCTGCAGGTCAGATTTATGAAATATGTTTATCTAATGAGGCGAAATCACATCAAACGGCAAACATTCTGACCAAATACATCATCTTGAAGAATCAGTGAAAGAATACTTCTAAATAAAGTAACAAAGAAATCAATAGAATTGTTGGTCTCCCTTTTTTGCTAGTGCATCATGGTCTGGAGTAAAATTTGTTGTGATAATTCTTAGGATAGAGCCAAGGTGTCGGTCCGTTAACCTAGAGCTGTGACGGGCTTTGTTGACGTTCATGTGGCGGAACGTTTGCTCCAACACGTAGGTCGAGCCAAATTGTCCTCTCTTTTTTTTTCTCAGTGTCCACCTTTCTTTTCCTCGGGCCACTCATTTTAGTGGAAGGATTCCAGGGGAAGGTTTGTGGGTGGCATTAACGTAAAACTGTATCTCGGCTCGGTGGCGCACTGGGTAGCACGTCCGCCTCACAGTTAGGAGGGTGCGGGTTCGATTCCACCTCCGGCCCTCCCTGTGTGGAGTTTGCATGTTCTCCCCGGGCCCGCGTGGGTTTTCTCCGGGCTCTCCGGTTTCCTCCCACATTCCAAAAACATGCTTGGTAGGCCGATTGAAGACTCCAAATTGTCCCTAGGTGTGAGTGTGAGTGCGATTGGTTGTCTGTCTCTGTGTGCCCTGCGATTGGCTGGCAACCAGTTCAGGGTGTCCCCCGCCTACTGCCCGATGACGGCTGGGATAGGCTCCAGCACGCCCGCGACCCCCGTGGGGACTAAGCGGTTCAGAAAATGGATGGATGGATGTATCTGAAAGCTCAGCGCGCGAATAACGAGAATGCTGACGTCACAGCCCACACTAGAAATTCGGCACTGATGGAAGTGTACTACTTAGTACGTACACGCACTTGTGAGTGTGCACCGAGCTTTCTGACACGGCGTCCGGTAGTAAATGCGCGGGCAGGCGCTTCCCCATCTATTGGGGAAACATACTAACTGCGGGGAAAATGACCCAAAAAAAAGTTCAATAATACAATTTATTCAAATTTGGCGGGCCGGATTAAATGGCCCGGTGGGCGGGATGTGGCCCGCGGGCCGTAGTTTGCCCATGGCTGGTGTAGAATAACATGTGTAAAGGCTATCGCCTTCACACAATAATAGTGAATGTTGTAGAACAACATATGTGTGAAGGCTATCGCCTTCACACAATAATAATAATAGTGAATGGTGTAGAATAACATATGTGTGAAGGCCATCACCTTCACACAATAAAGGACAGGAATAACAAAAGTGTGAAGGTCTTCACCTTCACACTAATAATAAAGGACAGGAATAACAAGTCAGGCAGCAATGCAACAATACACAATAAAGTAGAATAACAATGTGTGAAGGTCTTCGCCTTCACACAATAAAGTAGACTAACAATGTTTGAAGGCCTCCACCTTCACACAATAAAGTAGAATAACATTGTGTGAAGGTCTTCACCTTCACACAAATATTTATAAAGTAGAATAACTGTCCTGGTCCAAGCTGCATTTGGTCGCCCTGCTCCATTCCGATCTCTGACAATAACAATGTGTGAAGGCCTTCGCCTTCACACAATAAAGGACAGGAATAACAATAGTGTGAAGGTCTTCACCTTCACACTAATAAAGGACAGGAATAACAATAGTGTGGTCTTCACCTTCACACTAATAATAATAATAATAAAGGGCAGGAACAACAATAGTGTGAAGCTCTTCACCTTCACACTAATAATAATAATAATAATAATAATAAAGGGCAGGAATAACAATAGTGTGAAGCTCTTCACCTTCACACTAATAATAATAATAATAAAGGACAGGAATAACAATCGTGTGAAGGTCTTCATCTTCACACTAATAAGGGACAGGAATAACAATAGTGTGAAGGTCTTCACCTTCACACTAATAAAGGACAGGAATAACAATAGTGTGAAGGTCTTCACTTTCACACTAATAATAAAGCACAATAACATGTGTGTGAAGCCCATCGCCTTCAAACAATAAAGCACAATAACATATTTGTGGATTGTTTTTTAATCCGTTCCAAGACTTTTTTAAGAATTTTTTCATTTGCGCATTTTTTGTCCGATCGCGCAACTGCAGCGCACCACCGAACGTGCAACCGTAGCGCGTCGCCGACCGCGCAACTGCACCGTGCTGGTTGGATTATTGTGACAGAGCCGTCGCTGAAATTTAGAAAATATTTTTAAACTTGTGACGTACTTCTCAAAATTCAAATGGACCTAAGTGCTCAGGGAGCTTAATTTTGTCCGATCGCGCAACTGCAGCGCACCGCCGAACCCGCAAACGTAGCGCGTCGCCGACCGCGCAACTGAACCCCGCTGATCGCATTATTGTGACAGAGCTGAAATTTAAAAAATACTTTTAAAGTCCTGATGTACTTTCCAAAATTGAAATGTTATAACATGGTCTGCAGTCTGTTCCTCTGTGCCACACTCGCATGCCGCAGTAGGCACCAAACCCCATTTGTGTAGGGTTGAGCGGAAGAGACCAACACCAGTTCCAAGGCGGTTGAGCTGGGCTGGGGAAACAAATTGCTGGTGGTGATGTGCTGGCCTCTGCAATGAATCCGCGGAGTCAGGAAGAGCTTTCTTTCCAGTCTGTGTTCTATTTGTTGTCTGCTCAAGTTGTTGCATTGCTGCCTGACTGGTCAGCTTCATTCAGCAGCGCCAGTGCAGCAGGGACAAATGGGTGTCTCGACTTTAGTTGCCAGTGTTCTCTAGGTGTTGGAGAGAGTAGACGAACACGCAGAAAGTAACCAGGCTCCTGCGCTTGGTGAGCCAGAGACAGTGTGGCTCTCTTAATAGTTGGATGTCCGCAAGTATGTACAGTTCATCCGTTAGTGTGTGGCGAAGGCAACCTGTCACTAAGTGCAGAGCGGCATTTATTGGCCTGTCTATTAAACGGGTGTGAGCACTACGACACCAAGCAGGCGTGCAGTAGGGGCTCATTTCGTTTACCTCCTCGTGGTGAGCCCTGGAAACTGGATATTGTCTGACATGTTCAGGCTGAAAACGATACTTTGGAGAGGCTTTCGGGGTGGTAAAAGGATAGAACCTCGGCCCGAGAGCAATAAGGTGCTAAAATAAAAGATGCTGCTTGTGGACCATCGCTTCCTACAACTTTACAACTGAACATTGAGGGCTTCCACACAAACAAGATGTGTGATAAGCCAACTGGCCATAGGACACAAAGTTCTCATCATCCTGCTCCAGAATTAACAATAATAATCATAATAATATGAATGAAATGAATGAAGAAATACCATTTATTTATGTTTGTTTTTTTGTTTTTGTTTTCAGGGCCAAAGGGAGCCGTTACAATCAGAATGAAGAGCCGCAGGTTGCAACTCCTGCACTAGATAATTAACATGACTCAAAACCCAAAGGTGGGGGAAAAAAGGAGCAGATAACATGTCTTGAGGTGCTGTGAAATTCCATTTTCAAGCCAAATTATTGAGCAAATGTGCCCCAATACCCTGAAGCTGCAGACTTGGTCAGACAGCTGCAGAGCTCACGTAGCAGAGTAAGCGTGAAGAGCAACAAAAATAATACTATGACCTCATCAATCCACAAGTAAACTATAAAATAAATGTATTGTCTGTCACATGAATTTCTAGTGGTAAAACCAATGGTACTCACTGGTGATTCCCTCTGACATGATGTCTGTCATCTTGCAGCACGAGGAAATCGTCCTCATACTTAGCTTGTCCACCACAAGCACCTACAAACAAGAGACAGAACTCTTCATAATGGGGAATTTATGGTCTTAAATACTCTGGGAATCTGAAAAAAAACATGCACTTACTTTCCATTTTCCTTTTTCTCTTGCCTTCTTGATGACACCGTTCATTATCTCTGTAACATGAGAGGTACACAACTATTTATTTATTTATTTATTTATTTATTTATTTATTTATTTATTTATTTATTAACTTCCGGGTAAAAGGGATCTTTGACGTCTATCACCGTCAATGGAATTGAATGTGAGAAATAATGTGAGACATTGTGACTTAAATTAGGATTTTTTTTGCACATTGGCACCAAAGTCAAAGTCAAGTCAAGTCAAAGTCAAAGTCTCCTTTATTGTCAATTCCTCCGCATGTCAAGACACACAAAGAGATCGAAATTACGTTTCTCACTATCCCAGGGTGACAAGACAGAGTTCACAGCGCACATACAAGTAAACAACACAGGAAAAATAAAACAAGAAGATGAACAATAAGAGTGATAGCACGCTAGCCGCTCCCGATGCACAGCAGAAAGATGACAGTCAACCAGGCCACTGTGAACACGAGCACACAGCAGGCACGCACTGTCCGGTTCGTGGATCCTATCAGGCGAACACAACCCATCTTTTCGTCCCGCGAACGAACGTACGCCAGGAGAATGGAAGGCACGGCTGGGCGACCTGGGTTGGCCGCAAGCCTGGCCCGACGTCTCCGCGCTGGCCCCTCTTCCGCTGCCTCGCAGACCCGCTGCAGACCCGCTGCCGACACATCCCAACAATGCTCCAGGACGGAGCAGTCCAAGCTCAGGACGCAGTCCAACCGGGGGAGGAAGAGCAGGCCAGTCCGGCGTCGCTCCATGACGAAGCAGTCCGAGCGCCCTTAATCTCTCCGCACCAAAGTCCAGAACGCCATAAAACCCACTTCCGCCGATGTTGAGCAGAACATGCCCGCCGCACTAGTAGCACGACGTATCACACGAGACGGACATACACAAAACTGCCGGACAAACACTCAGTAAACACTCACAAAACACCGAACGGGACAGAGAGTGGCCGCTGCGTGTGCACGCCGCCATTCAATATTAATATAAATGCAAGTAGATGAATTCATTCCATTCGTTTATCTTCTAAACAGCTTATCCTCTCGTGGGTTGCGGGCATGTTGGAGCCTATATCGGCAATAATAATTTATAATTTGGAGTGGTCAATTGGCCTACCATGGAACATGGGAGGGAACCGGAGTACCCGTAGAAAACAGACACAGGCATGGGAAGAACATGCAAACTCCATACAGAAAGGCTGGAGACGGAATTGAACCCTAAACATCTGAACTGTGTGGCGGACGTGCAAACCAGTTCAGCACCGTGCCGCTTGCAACTCGATAAATGGAATGACAAAATATTTCTTAAAATTAAAAACTATGGTTTCAATATATGGAATGTACTGTAAATTTCAGACTATAAGCCGCGACTTTTTTCTCAAATTTTGAACCCTGCGGCTTATCGTCCGGTGCGGTTTATATAAGATTTTTTCTGTGATTTTTGTGATGATCTGCTCACTTTTATACACTCGTAAAAAGGCTGTGGACCGCTGTTATGCGGCACGCTTTGCTGGGTGGAGGGATATGTGACACGGTCACTGGGGAGAAAAGTGGTGTGTTGATCCCATGTCCATCCGCCAGGCAAATAGTGCCGTATAAATCACACAAAGAAGAGACAGAACGAGATCAAGACAGACATTACTGAAAGGAAGCTTTTATACACAAACCGTCATTATGTGGGCCAAAAGAAATGCATATCATACCACTTTTAAATTAAAGGCAGTCGATTTGGCCCATTGTTGATGACATCGTGTTGCGTCACCCTTTTCTTTCTTTATTTCCCAGTCACGTCTACTCTGGAGCTATATGTGTAGCTCGCTAGTTTAATGTAACTTGCCGCTTTGTGCGTGAATAAAATTAGCATGAACAGACCCTCATCATGGAAAATGCTAGAAGAAATGCATAAAAGCAACAACGAAAGAGAGACTGAGATAGTGAGTGGCGAAGAATATCTGACGCTATTCCAATCGGACACTGAGGAGGAAGACTTCAATGGTTTCAGTGCACAGGAGGAAGATGAAGATGATGAAGCTCTTTTTTTTACTTTTACTGATATGTTTTTTTAACCAGCCCTGTAAGTGCTGTGCTCCCGTGTTGCTGTTGTGTTACCGCCGCGTCTCAGTGACTTTTACCGGTATGTTTTTTTTAATCCAGCCCTATTAGTGTTGTGTTACTTCCGTGTTGCTGCGGTATTACTGACGCGTCACAGGCAGTGTTTGGAAAGAAATGTTAAGGTATGTTATTAAAACTTTAAAAAGGCTTTCTGTGTACCGTCTTTCTTTGTAAATAACTCGTGTGCACGTGCGGCTTATAGTTCGGTGTGGCTTTTATAAGAAAAAAACTAAAATATCCCTGAATCTTAGCTGGTGCAGCTTATCGTCTGGTGCAGCTTATAGTTCGAAAATAACTGAGTAATAGCCATTTTGAATCATCGACTTGGATAACTCCAAATGTCGGCCTCTGAAAATTTAGTGGTGATTTGCAAGGGTTTCCAAACAAAAAAGAAAAGGGTCAAGTACATAGACGATTTTACAGAGTGGCGATGGGTGGCAGTTGCCAACCCCACTAAAAGGTATTGCCACCCCACCTTCCACCCCAATGAATCTATCAATAATAAATTAAGTATTATATTATAAATATCCCTTATATTTTCTTCATAGTAAATGTAATAATCAATCATCAGTTTAGAATTTATTAATACACTGCAACCACCCCTTCTTTAAAGAAGAAAATGGTCGCATCCTACAAAGTGGCGTGCATCAATTAATGCAATGTGTACATCTGAAGACCTTGAGATTTGGAAAAGACCCTTGAAAGACTATAATCTCAAACCTGCTCACATTTAAAGACAAGTTATAGAGCAGTGGTTCTTAACCTTTTTGGAGGTACCGAACCCCATCAGTTTCATATGCGCATTCACCGAACTCCTCTTTACGGGGGGGTGGGGTGGTACCGAACACCATCAGTTTCATGTGCGCATTCACCGAACCCCTCTATAGGGGGGGTGGGGTGGGGGTGCGGTACCGAACCCCATCAGTTTCATATGCGCATTCACCGAACCCCTCTTTGGGGGGGGGGGGGGGGGTTAGGGTTAGGGTTAGGGGGGGATGACATACCAGCAAATCAGTGTGACTTCTGCTGTTGCCTTTGCAAGACCAGTTCAGATATGCGTTATCGTGAATTTACTAATTAGAAGACAACGACATTCTTTAGGCATTTTGTTTCTCATGCCGCATTTTACCCATAATGCTCATTAATTTATTCACACAAAGATTCTGAGGGGGGCGGCTCGGTGGAGCACTGGGTAGCACGTCCACCTAACAGTTAGGAAGGTGCAGATTCGATTCTACCTCCGGCCCTCCCTGTGTGGAGATTGCATGTTCTCCCCGGGCCCGCGTGGGTTTTCTCCGGGGCACTCCGGTTTCCTCCCACATCCCAAAAACATGCTTGGTAGGCCGATTGAAGACTCCAAATTGTCCCTAGGTGTGAGTGCAAGTGCAAATGGTTGTTTGTCTCTGTGTGCCCTGCGATTGGCTGGCAACCGGTTCGGGGTGTCCCCCGCCTACTGCCCAATGACGGCTGGGATAGGCTCCAGCACACCCGCGACCCCTGTGGGGACTAAGCGGTTCAGAAAATGGATGGATGGATTCTGAGGGATTGTCCTACGTTGTTGTATTATTTGTGAATAAAGTAGTTGACATCCACCACACAAATCTGCGGGGCACCGAATCTGTTTACTGTGCCTCCATCAAATCCACCAAGATTATGTTACATCACCTACGCTGCACAACAATTCCTTGCAAGTAATCTAAAATGGAGTATACTTTTTGTCACCAAATTGTGAGATGCGCTGGGGGGCGCATCAGCGCGTCTACTTCTCAAACACACTGACTTAACCTGGCATGAAAATGGACATGCAACCATTTACAGTGGGGAGAACAAGTATTTGATACACTGCTGATTTTTCAGGTTTTCCCACTTGCAAAGCATGTAGAAGTGTGTAATTTCTATCATAGGTACTCTTCAACAGTGAGTGATGGAATCTAAAACAAAAATCCAGAAAATCACATTGTATGATTTTTAAATAATTAATTTCCATTTTATTGCAGGAAATAAGTATTTGATACATCAGGAAAACAGAACTTGATATTTGGTGCAGAAACCTTTGTTTACAATTACAGAGATCAGACGTTTCCTGTAGTTCTTGACCAGGTTTGCACACACTGCATCAGGGATTTTGGCCCACTCCTCCATACAGATCTCCTCCAGAGCCTTCAGGTTTCGGGGCTGTTGCTGGGCCACACGGACTTTGAGCTCCCTCCAAAGATTCTCTATTGGATTCAGGTCTGGAGACTGGCTAGGCCACTCCAGGACCTTGAGATGTTTCCTACGGAGCCAATCCTCAGTTGCCCTGGCTGTTTGTTTTAGGTTGTTGTCATTCTGGAAGACCCAGCCGCGACCCTCGGTCTCCCTCGGTCTGGGGCACCATGCAAAATCTCACCTCGTGGGGCATCGATGATCATGAGGAAGGTGAGGAATGAGCCCAGAACTACACGGCAGGACCTGGTCAATGTCCTGAATAGAACTGGGACCACAGTCTCAAAGAAAACCATCAGTAACAAACTACGTCATCAAGGATTAAAATCCTGCAGTGCACGCAAGGTGCCCTTGCTCAAGCCAACGCATGTCAAAGCCTGTCTGAAGTTTGCAAATGACCCTCTGGATGATCCAGAGGAGGAATAGGAGAAGGTCATGTATTCTGATGAGACAAAAATAGAACTTTTTGGTTTAAACTCCACTTATTGTGTTTGGAGGAAGAAGAATGATGAGTATAACCCTAAGAACACCATCCCAACTGTGAAGCACGGTGGTGGAAACATCATTCTTTGGGGATGCTTTTCTGCAAAGGGAACAGGACGACTGCACCGTATTCAGGGATGGATGGATGGGACCATGTATCGAGAGATCTTGGCCAACAACCTCCTTCCCTCAGTAAGAGCATTGAAGATGGGTCACGACTGGGTCTTCCAGCATGACAACGACCCAAAACACAGCCAGGGCAACTAAGGAGTGGCTCCGTAGGAAACATATCAAGGTCCTGCAGTGGCCTAGCTAGTCTCCAGACCTGAATCCAATAGAGAATCATTGCAGGGAGCTTAAAGTCCGTGTGGCCCAGCGACAGCCCCGAAACCTGAAGGCTCTGAAAGGGATCTGTATGGAGGAGTGGGCCAAAATCCCTGCTGCAGTGTGTGCAAACTTGGTCAAGAACTACAGGATACGTCTGATCTCTGTAATTGCAAACAAAGGTTTCTGCACCAAATATTAAGTTCTGTTTTTCTGATGTATCAAATACTTATTTCCTGCAATAAAATGGGAATTAATTATTTAAAAATCGTACAATTTGATTTTCTGGATTTTTGTTTTAAATTCCATCACTCACAGTTGAAGAGTACCTATGATAGAAATTACAGACTTCTACATGCTTTGCAAGTGGGAAACTGAACTGAAAAATCAACAGTGTATCAAATACTTGTTCTCCCCACTGTACATGCCAAACGCAATCAAGAAACACGCTGACAGAACCTGGCATGAAAATAAACATGCATCTGTTTATATGCCAAACACAATCGACTTTGTTACCAAATTATCAAGTGTTGGGGAGAAGTAACTCCGTGCGCTGTAATGCCCCAAACACACTAGACTAGACCCACGCTGGCACAAAAAAACAAGTTATACCTGTTTTTATGCCAAGTGCATGGATGTCAGTCTACCAATAAAGGGCCCTCAGACTTCTTTAAGATGACATAGCATGTACGTATTTCCTTGTTGCCTCAACAATGCCCCTACATCCAGCTTCTTGTTGTGATCAACAACAGAAACAACCATATACAGAAAGGTGACTCCAATATTTGATGGATACAATCCAGTCAATCAGAGTGAACATATCTACAGAGAATTATTAACCCACACCTATTTCAACTAACCTAACATGGGATGGATGGATGGATGGATGGATGGATGGATGGATGGATGGATGGATGGATGGATGGATGGATGGATGGATGGATGGATGGATGGATGGATGGATGGATGGATGGATGGATGGATGGATGGATGGATGGATGGATGGATGGATGGACGGATGGACGGATGGATACATACAAGGAAATCAGTGTGCGTCATCACAAATTTACACGACATACAGGCGTGTTCGGACCTCCGCAGTGGAGGCTCTGCCGAACCCCTGAGACCGACCCACCGAACCCCTAGGGTTCGATCGAATCCAGGTTAAAAACCACTGAACTAACTCTTGCAAAAGCGGCTTGCAACTTTGCAACAATAGGAAGGTGACAACTGCTGAGAAAACGCTAAAGTATTTGGTTAAACATGTCTTTTTGCACTAGCTGTACCACAATGCCAACTGGGGGTACGAGAGTAGGAGTCTACCCATCTGGAGATAAAAGGCAGGTTTGAGTCTGAACAGATTGCTGAGTGTTGATACATTGAGAGAGACAACCTCAAGCCTCGACGCAGTTTGGACAGCAATAGATTTGAACTTCAAACAAAAAGCAAATGAGCAAAAAAAAAATTATTAGAATACTACTGATGGTTCACAATTTGTTGTACTTGGGTGGATGGACATACAGATAAGGAGTGTCCCAGTTTCCATCACTGGGGTTTAACAATCCAGTTTGTCCTCTATGGAGGGTAAACGCAATCCCCGCCTCTAATCTCCTTCAAATCCTCTTAGACCATACAACACTCGCCATCACTATTTCAGGGCGGTTCTGTGTCATCTGACAACGTCACAGGAAAACAACAGGCCTCAGAAACAGACACAAACTAAACTAAACCTCTGAAAGAATTGCATTCATCCTATTTTTGTCTCAAATGTTAGAAGTGACTTTTGGAGAGGAGTAAGATTCTGGCATGACATGTTTTAATGATGACAATATCGGCAACAATGCTGGATTTGGTCTACAGACATGGTCTCGATGAGACTTGCAAATGCAAAATGTCTATAAATAACTTTTATTACATTCGAACTTTTTGTACTGAATTGAATTAAATTAAATGAAATCAAATTTGAAGTTTTCCTTTCACCTGTCAGCTCTCCGTGACCCTGGACAGTTTAAGTGATATAAAAAAATTGATGAATATCAAATAAAATGGAGGTGCCCTGTATCAGTAATGAAGATTCTTTAAGATGTTAAATACGTTTTAAAACAACCTACATACAATGATCTTTTACCAGTAACAATTCCTCCCTCAACACTTGGCAATATCTGAAACGATCCTTTGGAGGCTGTTTATTTGGTGTTTTATTGGACTATAACAAAAATACAAAAATAATACATAATTGTACTAATTTTATTACGGAAACAAAATTAATGTTTAAGATTTTCTAGTAATAAAACAAGGCACGTAGTCTGTTTTGTAAAACATTTTGAGCCACTTTATGACAATAATGCAAGCATTTAAAAAATGTGCCGCACGAGTCCCGTAAGGTTAAGCGGTTCGGAAGGTGAATGAATGAATGAATGAATGAATATATTGTGAATTATATATATGAATATAAAAACTTAACCACGACGAATCAAAATGAAAAATACAACAATTTGAAATGTGAATATAATTTGAGGAAAGTTTTAGTTTTCACTCGTTTGATATTTAACTTATTTGTTGGTTGTACTGCTTGAAGGTGCTTCCTCGGTGTTGATCAAATAATAAAGAATTAACAAGAAAAACACTCCTTACTTTCTCCAACAACGGCTTTCAGTCCAAAAGGCGCCATAGCTGACCGGATGCGCGTCCACTTCTCTGCCGCACTGTGGATAACGGAAAAAAGCAAACCGAATTACAATCACAGACATATAACTCTACATCCCCCCGTCAAGCTCCGAGTCCTACGTCGACGTCGTAATCTAACTGGATGTGGCAACGTGAACGATCGGTTGAGGATGCCTCGCTTATTTGCTGCTTAAATCAATTGTACCCAGTGGGTACTACCCACCGTTTTCCATTCAAAGCCAGATCTCATAGGATCAAGACTTTACAGTGACTAATGGGCATTATAACATTATTTCGCAGATACACTTTGCTGACTTGGAAAAATTTACATTACATTGCATGTTTCATCATCTCGTTTCACTTTTCCCATAATAGTTTTATTTCAGGGGCGAAGATGGGCTATTGGAATAGTGTAAAATTACAATTTATAGATTATAAAAAACCTAAAATCATTACCAATACAAATTAAGCGGTAGCACTTATCAAAAGATGGGTAAAGATGGGTATGCTGCACATACAGGATGCCTGTCAAGACCATGTATATTTTCTGAGAGGCGTGGGTCCGTCCCGGCGCCCGTCCGGACCGGCCACCGAGCTGGGTGGTGATTGGAAAATGACTCGTGACACAGACATCTTTGTTAGAAAAAATAGTTTTATTCCTGCTCATGCTGATGTCAACTCGTTACCTCGCGTCTGCGCGCCTCTGTCTCCGCGCAGACGCAGAGACTCGTGTCTCTCTTTTCTGTTACTGCGACCGTCTCCTTTTGGGTCCGTCTTGAATCCGCAAATTAACTAATCGCAAATGCCTCTGTGGGCTCTGTTCCCCTATAGGCGAATGGTCACAACAGCGCGCAATTACAAGGGTAATTAGAAGTCTCCAACCAGTCAAAGTCAAAATCTGCTTTATTGTCAATTTCTTCACATGCCAAGACACACAAAGAGATCGAAATTACGTTCCCACTATCCCACGGTGACAAGACATAGTTCACAATGTACATACAAGTAAACAACACAAGAAAATAAAAGAAGGCACAAACAATGAATAAATAAGAGTGATGAATAAATCATAAATAAACAACACAATAAATAAGCAACCAGGGACCGATAACACCTTCAAGCAATCATAAACTGGATGGGTGCATTTGTCTTTCCTTGCAAGTGTCACGACTCGTCCCCGATCATGTCCATATTGTCATAGTTTTGTCAGTGTGCACACCCCTCCCCTCCTGTGTGCCCATGATCAGTGTGATCAGTTTTTTTTCCGCTGACAACACCGTTCTTAGTGCTTGTTCTTACGCTCGGATCCCGAGAGAGAGAGAGAGAGAGAGAGAGAGAGAGAGAGAGAGGGGGGGGGGGGGGCACCCTGAACTGGCTAACCCTAAATGGTATTTACCCACTTGAGATTGTGCAGGACGTAACCTTTACCTGCAATTCTCATGTCACCACTAGAAAGCGGCACAGGGCTGCGTTTGTAACCACGCACTGCAGTATCCATCTGACATGATGCCTTATTTCTTCTTTGTCTTGTTGGAAAATTCAAAGGGGTTGTCACGACTCATCCCCGGTTGCTTTATTATGTCTATATGTTACCATGTGTTAGGGTTTTCCAGGTTATCTTGATCGTATGATTATGTTGGAATGTAACCTGTAATAATTAAACTCGCCTGTCCTGTCTTAACAAAAGTAGTAGAACAAAGTGCTAAGATCTTTTGAACTGATTGACTAGCTGCAGAGGAAGCAATCAAAGTTGTTCTGTTTCCCACAACATCGTAAAACACCCCCTGCTCTGATCTTACCAGAGGCCGAGGGTTCACCAAACCTGTCCACTCTCACCCCCACTCTGTTCCTCCTAATAAATATGCCCTTGCAGGAAGGAGACTTTTCAGACTTCATTCGATAATCGCTGTTCAGACAGCGACGAATGGACTCTCCACCTGCAGGTGTCTAAAAGAACTTGCTTGTCTCCTGTTTGGTTCTTGCAAAATAAGTTGGAGTGAGCAAATCTCTAACATTTTGGTGCCGAAACCCGGGACCCTCATACCCATCATCTGGCTGACGGAGGACGACGCGCTGTACACCGTCGACGGGCCAGCGTCCATTAGCCGGACCTGGTAAAGAAAGACCTGGGAAGGAAATTCTTCGCTGGGCCAGCATCTTAGGTCTGCCTTCGTCTGACAGAGGTGGATTGACGGGACCCGGCAGTGCAACGAACCAGGGGACAAGTAAGTTAAAGGCCTGAAATTGTGTTGTGTTGTTAAACGCGTAACACATAGAGGTGCACGGGAGCCAGCTTGGGTTCAAGTCCCAGTGGAAGAAACAGGCTAAGAAAGGCAGAGCTTCTTTTTCGTTCATCGAAGAAGTGTGTAGACTCTTCTTTGTCTGTTTTTCCGAGCTGAGGGATCTGGCTTGGGTTAAAGTCCCAGTGGAAGGAACGTGCTAAGAAACACGGAGCTTCTTTTTTGTTAATCAAAGAAGGGCGTAGATTTTTCTTTGTATGTTTTTCCAAGCCAAAGAATAGCTTGGGTTCAAGTCCCAGTGGAAGAAACGGGCTAAGAAAAACAGAGCTTCTTTTTCTTAATTGAAGAAGGGCGTAGATTTTTTTCTTTTGTCCGTTTTTCCAAAGCTGTTTGGGATGGTTTTACACCCATCCCTGGATAGGCCTAAAAAAGCGCTGGAGTTTGTGTGATTGAGTGTGTGACTGGTAGGATAAATTGACTAAGAAGCAGTTCTAGCGTTGATCCATGGCAATAAAACAGGCTAGTAATTTGTTGAAAGGTCAATTTAAACCTGCATTGAGGATCCTCAAAGAAAAAAAAATTGAAAAAAATTGTAAAACCTTAAGCTACTAAAATTAAGATGGGAAATAAGAACGGTAAATCTCTTGCTCTGCTCTTCTTTAAAACGAGAAGTTCATGGCAAGTAGATTTCTTAATTGTATGCAATACATGCTGAAGTGGAAGAAAATGTATGGAGTACAAGGAAATTTGAAATGTGGAAGAAGTGGTAGAAGTGCTAGAGTGTGGTTGAAAGCTTCACAAGAAAGCAGAGAAAAAATCCAAAAGACAAAAGATAGAAAGTTGAAAAGTGATGAGGCCGCCATTCAATTGAGATTTGAAAAAGAATTCTGGGTACATAGTGGCATCCCATTCAATGGTACAGCTGAGAGTGCTTATCAACACAGCTTAAAAATGCGCTCCTCACTAATTTCCGCCCTGAAATAGGCAACTGGGTGAGGAAACATTTGGTGGAAGTGGATGTTGCAAGTGTGACAACAACTATGCAATGGGCCAGACATGCTGAAAAAGTGATCAAAAAAGGCAAAAGTTCTGATGTATTTCATCTAGATAATGATGATGATGAACTAGATGAAGATACAACAGTCTTCTTCCAAGGGTCCCAGCTAGGCAGAGGGAGAGGTAGAGGCCAACAAGGTCGCAGGCCGCCATATAATTCAAAACCCCCAGGGGATTCTGACAACTGTTGGAACTGTGGGAGACGAGGACACTTTGCACGAGAGTGTCGTTTTGCAAAACAATATCAATCAAAGGGTGGAGGAAGGAGCAGAGGAGAAGCCAATTTTTTAGCATGACAAGCTTCCTCCTCTTTGACCGCTTATGCTCATACAGAGAAAGAAAGAATAGATGCCCATATGACAGCAAAACATGTCATTGTCAGATTATTAGAATTTTTTTTAGATGATTAGAAATCCTGTCCATCCAAGAAGTGTGACAATGCTGTTTGTATGCCCAAATTACAAATGACTAGAGCTCAAATTGTGTTACACTAAAGTTAAAATACGCAAATCAAGTGGTAAATAAATGCAACTTGCTTCTAGAAGATAAATAAATAAAATTAGAATGTGCTGTCCTCGTGTGCATGGGAGGGACCAGCTCATGATCGACCACAGGAAATGGCCAGCCTGTGACGAATCATTGGTGCTGGGAACTACCTTTTGCATGCGAGAGCTGTGCATGTGTGTGCGTATATGTTAAAATGATGAACATTGGCTAAAGTTTTAGTATAAAAAAAATTTGCTGGACTGTGGTCTATCCAATTTGCACCGCAGAACAGAAATGATTTTGAAAGATAAAAATGAGAGGAAAAAGAGAGAAATCTGTTTGCAAGCAGAAACTAATCCACACTAGTGCATGTTAAGTGTCGAGCCCACATGAGAAATTCGAAGAAAAAAAATGACAGAACATGCTTTCAGGAATTGGAAGAAGCTAAATTGTGAATTTAAGATTTTGCAATGCTACATTTAATAGGAATAATTGATTGGTTGTGTTATAAGATTATACAAAATTCTAAATGCAAGCTAAATCTGAGAGATTGAGTTCTTCAAATTTAAAAACAAAGAAAAAAATTCAGATTAATTTGCCAGTTGTTTGGTTTAGTTAAGTCTTTTTTGAATTGGTGGATTGTTCTACCAGGAAACCTGAGTTGAAAATGATATATGAATGTTGTGTGGTGAGCTTGGATGAATTGGGACCAATGTGATAGAAAGACTCCTTTTTGGAGACTGCGTGTGAGATGCAAATGAACATTGATGAATGATAGCCTGAATGAAAAGAAATTACAGGTTGAATGGTTGAAGTTGTTGGCGACTACTATGGAAAATTAGTAGAGCGACTTTGATGAAAGAATGATTTTGAGCAGGTTGAATGTTAGAAAGAAACACGTAGCTTTTGGATTGATAATTAACTAGAAAAAAAACAAAAAAAAACTGGAGAACCAGTAACACATGTAGAAGATGTGTGAACTGAGAAATTGAGAAGCGTTTTGGAAAGAAAGTCAAATTAAATGATGATGGAATCGTATGTAGTAAAGAACACATTCTCCCAAAAAGTTTGTCAAGGTGTGAGGCATGGGCGTTGCCAAGCCTCAAAAGGGGGGGAGTGAGTAGGACAGATAGTGGAAGATAGTAATAATACAACACTTTATGATGAATTTTCGAATACATTTGGTGTTATATTGTGGTAAATTTTTTGTTCTGGTGTAGATAGGTTAGCAACACGAGAGATTTAGAGGTTCAAAAGAAAGACAGTTAAAAGAAAACATTTTTGATTTGGACAATTGCAGGCTAACAGGAACATGAGAACGATAAGAACTACGAGGTGGGATCCAATTTCATTGGGGAGATTGAGAATTCACAGCACCATACTCTAAGTCACATTTTTGAGCAAGCATGACAATAACATGTGAGAGGTCAAGACATACAGATCAGGGCTTGATGTGGAAAGCAGACCTCGATGAGTTGATTTTCAATAATGATACTGAAGACAACATACTGTCCGATTAAATTGGAACTATAGATAAAATGTAGCTCAAAAATAGGATGAGTTGCAGGATTTACGATATAAAAACGAGACCGCTGTTATTAGAAGAATTTGAAGTTTGGTAAACAAACATTACCAGCAAATTGATGGAAGCAGCTACATTTGGAGATAGTCTTACAAGTTTGATGTCCCAGCCTGTCATTCTCAGTGTCAGGGCCCCTGAAACCCAATCCGAGTCTTCGCCTGCAGCCATGAACAACCACAAAATGGTGCCTGGCTCTGAAGCACCTTTGACCTTTGGCGAAGGACAAGAAAAGACTGCTGTTGTGCTTGGAGGAGGACAAGTACACTCCGGAGGAAATACAACATCCTCGGGGACGGAAAAGACAGTGAAAAGCGGAGGAACTCACAATGATGAAAATTGACTCATTTGAACAATGGACTCATTCAAGAGTGATGGATGGGGTCGCTCTGAAGCAACAGCCAAAGAATACCAACGTGAGAGGGTGAAGTGCGGCAAAAAGATATGGACTTGGAGTGTCCGACGACCAAACCGCACTCCTTGCTACGGCGTTCCCAAATTTGGTGGAGCTTGGTTCAAAGTGGAAGGAAGGTTCATTGTGCACTGAGTTTGACAGAACTGAGGAGATTTGATAAATAAATAAATAAAAATTTGAAAAATACGTAGGGCTACAGATTATAATCAGAGATTGAACGGATTTAGATAAAACAAATAGGCTAAAACGGTAGGAAACAAGAGCAAGATCTTATATTTTGGCTCATCAAGCTTAAGACGTAGAGGTCGAGTTATATAAATTTTAGAACAGGACATTTGGCAGTCAGGAGGAAGCTAGGTTGCTCAATGTACCTACTCAATACAATAGTAAGGTTTTTTGCACCACAGTGGAGGTTGGATGGTCAGAAAGTTAGGTACGTTCAATTTTTGACATTCACACAATCATGCATAGGAGCCACACGGCGACAGTTAACAAGACAATGACTGCAATAGGGGCCACCTACGACTGCACCGACATGAAAAAGTAGAAGTGAGAGAGCAGAGTATGGGATTATATGCTAAAACGTCTGCTATACATTTATCAATAGGAGATTCTATCAAGAGAAGCTACATGAGAGATGGATTAGAATCTCTTTGTCTGCGTGGGTGCGTGTGTGTGTGTGTGTGTGTGTGTGTGTGTGTGTGTGTGTGTGTGTGTGTGTGTGTGTGTGTGTTCACACCCTGTGTGGGTGCGAGCGTGTGAGGAGAAAGAAGGCATGGGTAAGACAATCTCTTTTAAATCAGGAGGCAATAAATGGGAACGCCCCTGTCATAAATAGTTTTTGGTTAAAGGGAATCATTAGGAAGTGTTCAAACTCTTCCCGCAAACATTCCTATTTGCCAGTTAAATGGGCACTACAATTGACTACGAGAGTTGCAAACAACAGATGAAGAGCAGTCCTTGGCAGATTATATGATCAGGACGCTCAAACTGTGTCAAAGACAAATTTACTGCCGCTTGATCTTTCCTCCTCACAGGTCGACAACCCCATCAATCCAGGAGACTGGGTCTACATCGAGGTCATTAAAGGAAGGAACTGGGCCAGCCACGACGGGAGGGACCATTCCAAGTCTTGCTGACTACACATGTTGCACCCAAGGTTGCAGGACCCACAAATGCATTAACGACGACTGCTCTCCAGGAGGAAACTGGATGGGAGCTTTGGACATCACCGCTGTGTGCCAGGATGAGAGAGCCGTTTTCAAGGTGTAAGGGCTCTACTACCAACATGGCTGCACCATCGGACGGGACCTACTTCATTCAGAAGTTCAGAGGCACTGCCTCACCTGCATCCTATGAGTGCACGTGCCTGTTCAGTACGGATCATGGTTTTGTGGTCACAGGAGTTGTCCGATGCTGCCTGCCAACTGGACACGAGTGTGTGCGCCGGTGTGTGTGACAGACCTCACCTACAGACTAGAACATCATCAGCTGACGAAAACACGGGCACATATACAACTTCTTAGACGTGACAGTTGTGATAATGATAATGAGACGTGGATTGCGTAGATGCTGTTCTGTTGAGCATGTATTACGGAAACTTGTTGATTTGACCATCGAAAATGCTTCACAAGTGATGGATACAATGATGTACTGTTTCTGTGTTTTTCTTTTTATTTTTTATTGATAGCATTCTGGTCGCCTGTGGCAACGGGGCCGTGTAAGAATTTTCCTGCTAATAACATCTGGCCAGCAGGTTTTTCGCTTACACAATAAGTTTGATCTGGGGTGTTGAGGTAATGCCTCAATTTCACTGGAAAGTGTTGCTATCATTGTTTGTTGTTTTTATTTTTACTATTCTACTTTCTTCATTATACGTATATATGTTTTTTTTTTCCTTTTCTTGCTTGTCTTTGTTGTTTGGGGTGACATAATCATATGATAAAACAGGAGGGAGATGTTAGGGTTTTCCAGGTTATCTTGATCCTATGATTATGTTGGAATGTAACCTGTAATAATTAAACTCGCCTGTCCTGTCTTAACAAAAGTAGTAGAACAAAGTGCTAAGATCTTTTGAACTGATTGACTAGCTGCAGAGGAAGCAATCAAAGTTGTTCTGTTTCCCACAACATCGTAAAACAGCCCCTGCTCTGATCTTACCAGAGGCCGAG
Organism: Syngnathus scovelli; assembly: GCF_024217435.2. NCBI lineage: Eukaryota > Metazoa > Chordata > Actinopteri > Syngnathiformes > Syngnathidae > Syngnathus > Syngnathus scovelli. The sequence goes on from NC_090849.1 coordinate 129,441, forward strand.
GGTTCACCAAACCTGTCCACTCTCACCCCCACTCTGTTCCTCCTAATAAATATGCCCTTGCAGGAAGGAGACTTTTCAGACTTCATTCGATAATCGCTGTTCAGACAGCGACGAATGGACTCTCCACCTGCAGGTGTCTAAAAGAACTTGCTTGTCTCCTGTTTGGTTCTTGCAAAATAAGTTGGAGTGAGCAAATCTCTAACACCATGGGTTCTGTTCGCGTCGCCTATGCACTCCTGTGTTACCTCACAATCAATGTAAGCACAGTCACCTGCCTCTTGTTACCTGTCTTGTATTTAAACCCTGGCTGTCCCTCACTCCCCTGTCGGATCGTTGATGTCTTCTTGTTTCTTGTCTCCATCTCACGTCTTTCAGTTCTGTTTCTGTTAGCCAGTCTGTCGGTCAGTCCAGTTGTTGGTTTAGTTAGGTCGTTATGTTAGTTTCTCCTCTGTCTGTTTCCCTTCATTCTCCATTCCAATTCCCTTTTCCCTCAAAAAACCCTGGTCCAAGCTGCATTTGGTCGCCCTGCTCCATTCTGATCCGTGACAGGGGGTGCCCAATTCGTACTATGCGGCATCAAACTAATACCAATTGACTATTCGTTTTCTTCTGTTTAAGAACGGTATTCACACTAACACAACAAAGCCATACTCACACCAGATGGGTTGAATTTGATCCAATTTGTTCTCATTGATTCTTTGGGTTCAAAAAAAGAGTTACAGCGCTGGGCTTTTCTTTGACAATGCCCCAATGTAAGATAAAGATGAAAAAGCAGTAAAGAAGTTCTTCAGAGTACTTATATTAAGTCGCGTTGCTTCGTCCACGAAGGTGGGGTCCAGTTCGTCTTTCATAGCCGTTCATTGGCGGCCCTCGTGGTTGTACTTTCACTTTGTTCTTTTCCCCGCTCCTTGGTTTCTTAGTTCTCCAGATGACTCCAGTCCCTGCAGATATGAGACTCACACTTTCCCCATTGGTTCTTCACAACATCAGCTCTTTTTCTTGCCGCTATCAACACCTGTAAGGCGGAGGGCCCTGACGACATCCCAGGTCGAGCGCTGAAGGACTGCACTGGGGAGCTGATGGGTGTCTTCACGGACGTCTTTAACATTTCCCTGCAGCAGGCCATCGTCCCTTCCTGTTTCAAGGCTGCCACCATCATACCTGTGCCGAAGAAACCTGCTCCGTCCTGCTTCAATGACTACTGCCCCGTGGCACTGATGCCCATCATCATGAAGTGCTTGGAGCGGCTTGTCATGGAGCACATCAGATCCATTCTCCCCCCCACCATAGACCCCTTCCAGTTTGCGTACCGAGCCAAACGTCCTCTGAGGATGCCATCTGCTCTGCCCTCCACTCAGCCCTTACCCACCTGCAGAGGAGGGACTCGTATGTGAGATTGCCGTTTGTGGACTTCAGTTGTGCATTCAACACCATTGTGCCACAACGACTCATCTGCAAACTCGACAAGCTGAGCCTCTGCAACTGGCTACTGGACTTCCTCTGTCAGAGCCCTCAGGTGGTACGTGTTGGCGACAAACTCTCCACCAGCATCACGCTGAGCACGGGGGCCCCCCAAGGCTGCATGCTCAGTCCGCTGCTCTTCACCCTGCTGACGCATGACCGCACTGCAACTTCCAGTAGCAACCGGGTGCTGAAATATGCCGACGACACGACTCTGGTGGGTCTCATCACCGAGGGCGACGAGACTCAGTACAGGTCGGAGCTCGACCTTCTGGCCACGTGGTGCAGGGACAACAACCTCCTGCTGAACATCAACAAGACAAAGGAGATTGTTGTTGACTTCTGGAAGGGTCACACCCAACACCTGCCACTGACCATCGATGGTGCTGTGGTGGAGAGAGTGAGCAGCACCAGATTCCTGGGGGTGCACATCAGTGAGGACCTCTCCTGGTCCACCAACACTGCATCACTGGCAAAGAAAGCTCAGCGCTGCCTGTACTTCCTGCGGAAACTCAGGCGAGCAAGTGCTCCTCCGGCCGTCATGACTACATTCTACCGTGGCACCACTGAGAGTGTCCTCTCCAGTTGTATCGCTGTTTGGGGTGGTAGCTGCACTGAATACAACATAAAGGCCCTGCAGCGCATAGTGAACACGGCTGGTAAGATTATTGGTGCTTCACTCCCCGCCCTGAAGGACATTTACACCTCTCATCTCACCCGCAAGGCGACCACAATTGTGAGTGATGTGTGTCACCCCGCTCACTCTTTGTTTGATCTTCTGCCCTCTGGGAAGAGGTACGGGAGCCTGCGCTCTAGCACCACCAGACTCACAAACAGCTTCATACTCCAGGCTGTTAGGATCCTGAACTCTCTCCCCCCCTTCTGCGTAGCGTCCTGTACTTTTGCGCTATATTCTGACTGTCTGCTGTATGCACACTTGCTCTATTTTTGCTCCTATTATTTATTGTTATTTGTTTATTTATTATTTATTCATCACTCTTATTTATTCATTGTTTGTGCATTCTTGTTTTTATTTTTTGTGTTGTTTACTTGTATGTATATTGTGTACTATGTCTTGTTACTGTGGGATAGTGGGAACGTAATTTCGATTTCTTTGTGTGTCTTGGCATGTGAAGAAATTGACAATAAAGCAGACTTTGACTTTTTAATCTTTTGTAACAGTTCTGGCAAACTATTATGTTTTGTTACTAATGTTTTTGCTATTCTTATTCTTATATGAGCATATTGATTTTCTAGCTAACAAGGACCTTGGAACCTAATTTCCACGGTCTGTATTCTTCATTTCAAGTAATCTTTTACATGGCATCCCTGAGTGTTCAGACCGAGACATCTCATTGAGATAAAACAATGCATTTTAAGAAGAAAATGGCCCTGTTAAAGAAGAGTTGCTTTTTAAATAAGGATTTATGCAAAGGGAAACCAGTTCAACATACACTTCTTGTCAGAAACTGGGCAGAATGACCAAGTGAGTCAAATATTTTTATTGACAAAAAAGGAATTGGAGGACTGGTACATTGGCAGGTGCAACAGAGAAGCAGTGCTGACAGAGGGTGGCGACAGGTGCTTGGACGTGGATGGTTGCTTGCGGGAAAAGGACAGGTGGTCGGTGGTTCGCGATGGCCTTCAGTAGGCGACAGAATTCCTTACAGAACATGAATGCTCCATGGCAATTAAGGGAAAATGCTGTACTGAGATACATAGGAGACCTAAAAAATAAGGTATTCCATCGATCCATCTTCTGAACTGCTCATCTGTAATGTTTGTCTGAATTAATATTAAGATTAATTTATTTTCTGCCAAATAACATAATTAGCATCAGCCTAAAAACTCTTATCAGTTTGCAGCAAATAATTACAGTAAATATTTATATGAAAAAAACCCACCTATAGGACCTGAATATAAAACAATAAATTGAAAAACAGTTACGACAGTTGTTACTGGGCCACTTTTATGTCTCCACACACCAGTTAGGAAACATCAACTTGAAGTATTACGAAGATAATATACCCGCAGTATGTGAAATTATGTTGAGTACAAAAATAAAATGAAATGATGACACGCTAGAGTAATACACTATACAAAGTACGCTGCCAATTCAGCCATTTTGTCTTTTGGCTTTTTTGGGGCGCCACGACGTCCCCTGCCTCGCCCTCGTCCTCGTCTTGTACCTCCACCCCGGTGCATGGGGTGCCTCATGGTTGCGTGTTTAAGCTCCACAAGATCCTGGAAGAGTGAATCGCAGAAAACACAGCCGGTGTGTTGGGTATCACCGGCAGACAGTGGGCTGCGGGCTTTATTGAAGTCTACTGTGACCAGGGAGGCATCACAGGCATTGCAATTCTCTTGAGCAACCTGCGGAAATAAGAAATGTAGGCTTTATTAAGTGTTATGGAATAGCTCACTCACCAATGGGTATATTCTCCCATTTGCACCCAAGTAATTTTTTTTAAACGCCTGCCTTGCGCACTTTCATGGTGAAGCAACTCTTGCATTTAGACCTCTGACAGACATGCGTATCTTGGAAATTTGTGCACAACCACCGAAGAGGTGTGATGTGGGGAAGTCAGCGGGTAGTCCTAATTTCCGGATGGTGGAGTTTTTGAGACGTGGACTCTCTTGCGGGGATTTAAAAGGAAATGATTAGGTAGGTCGATAGGCAGGTTATTGATCCCGGGGTAAACATCAGACACAACAAAAACGATAAAAGACCCTGTCAGCCATAGACGTCTATTAGACATCTGGTCTTGTATAGACCTAATTTAGACATCTAAAATTGGTTTCGGTATAGACCTAAAATAGACGTCTAAATTAAAAACATCAAATATGATCATATTTCAAAATTTTAAACTCTTAACCAGCTTTAAGTTTTATAAATAATGTACAGATGTTTGGATTTGTGTTTAATTGGTTATTTCTGTAACCTGATATAGACGTCTATTTTAGGTTATTTTATAGACCTAAAATAGACGTCTAAATTACGTCTATATATAGACCTAAAATAGACGTCTAAATTAGGTCTACATATAGACCTAAAATAGATGACAAATTTAAATCCATTAAATATTAAATATTAAACCATAAACCAGCTGTAGGTTGTATAAATAATGAACAGAGGTTGCATTGCTTTGTTCTAAACAACCATTAATAATATTATAATATTATTATTATTATTATTATATATTATAATAGGTTGTGTTAAACTTATAATCATATTAATATCTAGTATTGGAGTGCTCGTGTGGATTGGTGGGTGGCGAAGAATGTGCAGGCAAACTGCATGAACTTGTTTTCTTTGAAGTGTTGTGGAATAGGCCCAGACAGGGAGTACCGGACGAGAACACCTCAAGGTCGGTGAGAAACGAGAACAACAGCACGTCTATGTGGTCGGGCTTCGCGGGAAAATCCAACCGCCTGACCTCAGCGATAACACCGACACGGGGAGGAGATGGCCATCGACCAATCATCTCACAATATTTTGCATGCTTTAATATTCATATTGTGTTTCTTTAAAACTGGGCAACCCGGAAGAATGTGTCGTCTTTTGGTGGTCACAAAAACGCACGGGTTTTAGTGTGAGGGACCCGGGACCCAGGCCTGTATTAGTGCGCTTTGTCAGGAATAAACAATTGGTAAATTTGGTCTGATTGATCTACTGGTATTCTCTTTGACAGAACGAACTCGCAAAATTGTTAGGTGTGCCAGTGTGTGGATTAGGACATAGCAATTTATGTGTTAAGTGTTGATCGCAATTTGGAGTCAGATCAATAACTAAAATCCGTAACCTAACAGGCAAAATCACTTCAAAAGTTAAAATTGTCATGTTATTAACAGCAGTTAATGGGTGAATTGTCAAATCAGACATCTTCTTTTTCCCTTTCCCTTTTTCAGACACCAAGCCTGGAGATAAGAGGAGCATCTGTATTAAAAACTGACCGGACTCCACAAGGTACAGATTGATTTTTGATTTATTCTTGATTGTAGAAGTTATCACAACTGTCTTGCGTTATCTTTGGAAATGGATCTGTTATTGGTGGTTTGAATATACTTATGTATGCTTAGCTACTGTCGCGCATATGCAAAAAGTGTATGTTGTAATTGCAATCTTCAATATGGAACTGACTTTCACACTCCGGAAAACATGGGAGATGTCAAAGTGCAAAATAAAACCCAGGTTTACCCTGCACATTTTCATCATTTGGATAACAACTTGTAGAACAAGCAATTTTATCAGTACTATTTTAAAATAATGTGATTGGATATGTACAACAGCCAAATTAATTTGCACCACATTCAAAGGCACAAACAGAATGCCACCATTTTTTTTCAAACAGGGCAAAGTTTATCATTGGAGAAATGTTAATTGCTTCATTCTTCAACAGCAAGGAAGTAAGTGTGAAATGCCCATGACAGGGAAAAGTAAGAGGTTTTTTTTGTAGGCATTAGTCATTTAAAAAGAGGTCATAGCTGCAGTAATTTAAGTGAGTATTGTATTTCTATTCCTCTTTATTCTCAGAGTTTCTGAAGGTCATCGTGGAGCCCCTTCTGGCAATCCCTGGGCTGAGGAACCTCAACTGTCATTCAGAATGTGACACGGAGAGTGGACGGTGCCCATGACTGATCTGGAGACCTTTGACATGATGCCCAAGGAAATAAATGACAAATAGGATGCAAGACTGAATGACTTGAAGCTTAGAATTTGTTAGTCAAAATTTTGGATGTCCCCCCCCCACTCTTGATAGCTTACAAATGGAGCTTTTAGGGTTCTGTTGGTTTAATTGCTGTACTGTCAAAGTTGCTGACTTTTAAGTTACTTTTTTTGCTTGATTTACAAGAAAAAAAGTCCTCAATTCAATTTTGTCTACTCTTAATTCCACTCTTCTTAGACACTGTTCATAATTCCTTGTATACAGATTGCAAAGCAGTCTTGTGTTAGGAGGCCACTTATTTGAAAACCTGCATGTTTCTAAGACCATGGACAGGTATGATTAGTTTGACATTTTTTTTTTCTGTTGTAAACTCTACACAAATGCCAATGACAACGTTCAATATGCGTGCTCGTGTGACTCATGCAGAGGGCCCTCAGGAAGACTGATCTGATAGCACTGGTAAATAAAAATAAAAAAACCCGTCTGCTCGTTCCTGTGCGATTGCTTCATGGTGAAATGTGCAACTGATATGAGATGCATCAAGGAAAAACTATTTTACAGGTAGTCGTGTTTTTTTCCCCATATTCATATTTCTTTTACAGAGTAATCCCAAGGTCTACAATGGGTGGTGCCTGATGTACATCGAGTTCATCTTTGTAGAAGCTGTTGGCGACACGCACAGAGGCCACAGATGATGAAACAAGGACCGCAATTAAAACGGGCTCCAGCGCTGAGTAGCAAAGGGGGCTATCAAAAGCCCACAAGAGAGTGATGTTTATATTGCTGTGTTTCACCGAGCTGGTTGTTTTGTTTGATATGTCCTACATAAAATATGTATATATTTATATTGTAACGTAGAAGTTTTGTTCTTTTAAATAGCCCCCATTTTTTAATACTGTATGTGTATTTTTACATTTTTAAGCATATGATTTAAAAATATTGCACATTTATATTTCTGATGGTTGGATAATGTTTGAATTTTTTTTTTTAATTTTGGTTCAATTAACGTTTTGGTTAATTTTAACATCAAAAGGTGTATCTATATCTGCAGGTAACATGAGTATGACTGTTACTGAAACCTAATTCTGTATTAAACAATGTAAATTTTCACACCTGGACCATCACTAATCAAATGCATTTTCACAACATCCTGGAACTACACAATAGTAAGGATCACACGTTAAATGTATTGAAGAGAACCTCAATGTTGAATAGACGTCTAGATGTTCAAATGATCACTAGCTATTAGCGCGATTAGCGCTAATCGCGCTAATAGCTAATAGCATCATTCGAACGTCAACTCAATAAACATCTAAAAAAAAAAATCACATATATACGTCTAATAAACGTCTATCCCGTAGTCTAAACGACGTCTATGCTATAGACGTCTATTTGTTACACTTTTAGACCATTTTTAGACGTGTTTTAGCCGAGACGTCTGGTTAGAGTATAGACGTCTAATAGACGTCTATTAGACGTCAAAATGCTCGCAGGGGACATGCAATTAAAACACCTTTAAATTGTGGGAGAAATTTCATGATGTCTTCCTTTTAGCAAATACTACAAGCTAAATGTTTGTGACCCACCCACCTCATTTAAAGCCTTTTGTGATTGTGCTGAGAAAAAGTTTAAAATTACCATTACTGTATAAATTTTGCATTTAATACAGGGATATAGAGAATAAAAGATCATTTAAGGACAACATAAGACCATTCATATCTTACCTGCACTCGATGCGCATGTTCAAAGAAATTAACTACAACATTGCATCGATTACAGGACATCTTCCATTTTGGCCCAGAAGTTGGATCCAGCACCAAAACTCCACTGTTACACTCCACACATTGTCCAATCCCCAAAGAGTTGAGAGAGTGCTGGCAGGAAGGATGGGTACATTCATTGCATCCTACATCTAGGAGAATTGGGAAGGACCACAGAAGGTAACATGAATTATGGACAATGTTTCGATTATATAAAACATTATGTAAACAAATATGAAACCTGAAATATTTGTTAATTCTATAAAATCTGAAATAATCCTAATCATGGTAATCAGGCGAGGTGAGAAGCTAGCGGTGAGCGGCAAGGAGCAACATTTCGAGCTAGAGCGGCGGGTGAGCAGAGAGCTCTTGGGATGAGAAAGCCAAGCGGTAACCCGATTCACCAGGCCCCAATAATGGCAACCCCAGGCACCAGTAGCGAAAGGCAGCGGTCGACCCACTGAGTCCAGCACCAGCTGCTAGCACCAAAACATGACACCAAAGCAAACATGAGAACAAAAGCCTGAGGATGACTACATCACATTTACACAGGTAAATGAAACACTCCAACAAAAATAAAAACAAGGTTTTGTTAAAATGATACTGGACTGTATTAGTTAGTTAGGTTGTCCTCAGACGAGCTTCCATAGTAGAAGCTATACATTGCTAATAATGACTGTGGGGCGCAGCTCTTCACAGCATCCCCAATCCAACCCTTAATGCTGAGTGTTAAGCAGGGAGGCATTGGGTTCCATTTTATAGTCTTTTGGTATGACTCAGCCAGGGATCGAACCCACGACCTCCCAGTCTCAGGGCGGACACTCATACCACAAGGCCACTGAGTTGTTCAATGATATATAATATATATTATTGACCAGCTCAGTATAATATATACCGTAATTTTTGGACTATAAGTCACATTTTTTTCCATCGTTTGGGTGGGGGGGCGACTTATACTCAGGAGCGACTTATATGTGAATTTTTTCTCAAATTTTCAAAATTCAAAAATCCATGATGTAGTGAAACCGCGATAAACGAACCGCGATGTAGCAAGGGATTACTGTCATTTGACCTGCAAGTGACGTCAGCAGCGCGGCGGTTGTTTACATAAGGACAAAGGATTCTATCACGGGATGACGAAGATGACGAAGGGCCCCACGTTTGAAGGATTTAATGATTTGGAGTGACACAAGGTTTGAAAAACGTATTTATGTTATAGTTATTTGATATATTTTATTTCGTGTAGCAACTTTACCAAACCCACGTGTTTCCCGGTACTTTGTTAACGCTACAATATAGTTGTATACTAGATCTGTGCGGCGCGCGCGCGCGGCGTTGTTGACATAAAGGACGAGGAATTTGATCGATGGATTTAATGATTAGGAGTGACACAGATGGTTTGATAATATTGTTGTTATATGATAGTTATTTGAAATATACTTTATATATCGTTATATGGGTCTGTGGAATAATTAGAAATGCAACTTACGAGTCCGACGTCAGCGGCGCATACGCGACATTGTTTACATAAAGGACGATCGATGGATTTAATGAATTGGTGTGACACAGATGGTTTGATAAACGTGTTATTTATGTAATACTTATTTGAATAACTCTGTCATCTTACCGGACTCTGCTGTGCATCGGGAGCGGCTAGCGTGCTATCACGCTTATTGTTCATTGATGTTGACTTCTTATGTTATTTTTCCTGTGTTGTTTACTTGTATGTGCGTTGTGAACTCTGTCTTGTCACCCTGGGATAGTGAGAAACGTAATTTCGATCTCTTTGTGTGTCTTGACATGCGGAGGAATTGACAATAAAGGAGACTTTGACTTTGACTTTGAATGTTACTCAGGCCCGTTCTCAGCTCCTCGTTTGTGTATATGTCACGTTAGCATACCGTATCGTTTAGCCTGTTGTTGCTGGTTCATGTCTGTTCTTGGTGTTGGATTTTGACAAATTTGCCCCAAAAGTGCGACTTATACTCCGGTGCAACTTATATATGTTTTTTTTTTCACTGTATTGTGCATTTTATGGCTGGTGCAACTTATACTCCGGTGCGACTTATAGTCCGAAAATTACGGTAATATATAGTATATAATGCACGACTTGATAATATCACAAAGGAACTGCACTTTGTGATAAAAGCCAGTAAACACTTCACACAGAAGAAGGTTGATGACAATAAAATTACAAAAACTAAATCAGATGATAGACAAGAATATGCAAACGGAAATCTATAAGTTGTGTGATAGTCAACTCTTATTAACTGACAAAAGAGATATAACTTGGTGAATGATGGAATTGAAGAGACACCAGGTGAAACATGGGAAGACACTGATGAAAAAGTATTGATTCTTTTTTTTTTTTTTAAACGAAAAACTACAACCTGATGTGGACATCACACAGTTAGACCTAAACCTGAAAGGGCCAGACCCAGGCAAATTGTTATTAAACTTGTTAAAAAGTAAAGATAAAACAAGGATTCTACAAAATGCAAAGTATCTCAAGGGATCAAATATATAGATATACGAGAAAAGAAGGTATTCACGCAAAAAGACCTGATTTCACAAGTGAAAGCAGCATGTGAGAAAGGAGACATTGCCGACTTACGATATGATAAAAGATGTGATTCACCTCCATACAAGCACACCAAAACATTGGACGAATGTTGTCATATAAAAACACATGCTTGTTGTAACTTCTCAAAGCATGACAGGTTTTTTGCCCCAAACACGCACACACGCACGCATGCACGCACATGCGCACGCACACGCACGCACCGGACATGCACACATAGAATGCACACACACGCACGCACGCACGCACGCACGCACGCACGCACGCACGCACGCACGCACGCACGCACGCACGCACGCACACACACGCACACACACACACACACACACACACACACACACACACACACACACACACACACACACACACACACACACACACACACACATTTCCATATGGGAGGGTATCGTGAGACTTGGAACCACCTCTTACCAGGTCAAATGCAATAAAACGCAGCACAAGGGAAGTGGAACTTCGAAGGACCTTAGAGAGCCGAGAGCTCCACTTTCCCTTGTTGCGCAACAGGTATTGGTGGCTCAGGTTGGTCTCCTGTCTCTCTCTGGTGCATGCATTGTTACTTAATAGAATAACCCTATCAACACGTATACAATTCCGTGTAGGGAGCCATCGACCCAGAGAAGGACCGCAATTACTTATGGAAATAAAAACAGCAATTCCATAAACTCTACAGACTAAGTAATATAGTATTCTTACTTTTTTTCATGTCTTTGAAAGGCGGGTTGCTGAAGCAATAGGGGCACAGGGAGTAACTTTTGCCTCGGGTGCCAGACGTCCACAGCACGAGCTCAAAGTCATCCAGTGGACAGCGAAGTTCTTTAAATAGCTTGATGGCTCCATTCTGGGGTAGACTATATGTCTCATCACAGTGGGAGCAGTGGAGTCGACTGGGTTTGGCCTGCAAACATGTTAGGCTGATGTAAACAACAATACATTTTATATGTAATGCAATTTAAATTACAAAGAAATTTAGAAGTTCTAGTGCTGTGGCTCTTAACCTTGTTGGAGGTACCGAACCCCACCAGTTTCATACACGCATTCATCAAACCCCTCTTTAGTGAAAAAAAATAAATATTTTTGTCAAATTCCAGACATAGATGTTTTTTACTATTGCACAAAATGAGCCGTGTAGGAACATGACCTTTTTCAAAGAACAAAAACAACACAATGCATGAACTCACAACAAATGACATACCTACAAATCAGCATGACTTCTGCTGTTGCCATTGCGAGACCAATTCAGATATGCGTCATCATGAATTTACACAATAAATCAGGTGTGTCCGCAGTGGAGGCTCTGCCGAAGCCCTACGGTTCGATCGAACCCAGGTTAAGAACTACTGTTCTAGAGAAAATATATATATATCTAAAGTGGTCAGTTACAGCAAACGACTAGATAAGGCAGTGTTTCCCAACCTTTTTTCATCCATGGCACACCTTTTCATTGGAAAAAATCTCGCGGCACACCGCCAACAAAAGTCTGTTAAGCTCCTATATTAAAATCAGTTATATTACAACGAAACACGTAGAGTCCTGTTCCTATATATGTATGGAGAGTTGAATAATTTAATAGAAATAAATACTAAATATTCTTTAAATTGTATTCCTTTTTTTAAAACAGTTTTTTAAAAAGGTTTTAGACGGTGTAAGAAACGTGATTGTGATTAAAATAAAAGAATCAACGTGATTTTGTTTACTGTTTTAGACTAGGTCTATAAATATTGCAACAATAAGAACAAAGTCACTTTTAAAGACGCTCTGCTGTTCTGACAGCAGCTGAGTGGCTATCACAGTCGAGGAGTCTCGACTTGACTGATTATTTTACGTATGTGAAAAATAACCAATCCAGGTTCTCCGGTTGAACTGCATTCTCTGATTTCCATCGGACCACAAACGCACCACAACCGTCATAGTGTCTGTCACTGTTAGCAAAAGCACACAGCAACACACACATAAACTGAATATGTGCCGATGCAGTACAATCATATCGACTCAATATGAAATCTCAAGATTCTCCGATTCTCCACACATGCACAATTAGCAAGTGGCTGACCAGGCCTTGTGCGAACTGACCAGCGGTTTGGCGATCCTGTTTACAATGCGCTCCGTAATTAATATTGGACAGTCCCACGGCACAGCTGAACGTCTCTCACGGCACACCAGTGTGCCGCGGCACACTGGTTGGGAAACACTGAGATAAGGTAAATGAAACAAACATGGGAGCAAGATAAAAAAATGGAGATTAATAAACCAACATTATAATTATTCTATATTTCATATTATTCCAAGTATTAAATACTTTATACAGCGATCTCTCACTGAGCGGAATTTCGTTTTTTTTGCGGGTGGTTTTGGAACGCATTTACCGCAAAAAAACGAAATTCTGCTAAGTGGAAACAGCACCGTAATTTTCACACCATAAGGCGCATGATTATAAGGCACACCCTAATTGAATTTTTTATTTTAGAAATTATTTCATATATAGAGCGCACCGGATTAAAAGGCGCATAAAATAGAAGCTATATACTGCAACAAACTGAGGTTGACTGGGTTGCGGTATGCATCCACTAGCCAATAATCAATGAGCCCTCTTTAAACAATTTCGTTTCTCATACTATCGCCTATAAAATGATCGGAACTAACTAAAGTTCGATCTAACACATTGGTACTGCTTACTTATGTTTCCCTTCCATATCGATCCGTAAATTTACTCGAAACATTAACGGAGCAGCCTATTTTGAAATGAAATAGCCTCGTGCGTATAGCAGCTATCATTATAGCATTAGCCACCCGCAAACTCCCATGAGCCTCAGCTTGCAGACTCCCATGAGCCTCAGCAAAGTGTCGTGTCAGCCCCCTGTAAACAATCACTTTTCTCAAACTCTCTCCCATAAAAGTGATCGGAACCGACTAAAGACTGATTTAACACAATGGCGCTGCTTATATATGATTCCGTTGGTAATTGATGCGTAAAAGTACTCGAAAACATTAACGGAACAACCTATTTTGAAATGAAATAGCCTCGTGGGTACAACAGCTATTCAGTGACGCCCCCTGACCACGGGTGGCGTAATGCTGGGAAGCGATGCGACATTGTAATTTACTAGTCGTACTAAAACGTATTGAAACATATTGGCAGAGTGCTGTGTACAACCAGTATGGATCAACAAATTCATCAATGGATCCATATATAAAGCGCTCTGCATTATAAGGCGCACTGTGGTTTTTTGAGTAAATTTTATGTTTTTAAGTGCGCCTAATAGAGCGGAAAATACGGTATATACTACATTATTTTGAAATTTAAACACCATTGAGTTGAAATTTCAGCACTGGTTTAGCACGTCCGTCTCACAATTCAGAGGGTGCGGGTTCAATTCCACCTCCGCATATTCTCTCCATGCCTGTTTGGGTTTTCTCCAAGCACTCTGGTTTCCGTCTACATCCCCAAAACATGCATGGCAGGCCGATTGAGAACTCCAAGTTGCCCATGGGTGTGATTGCGAGTGGTTGTTCAGCTCTGTGTGCCCTATGATTGACTGGCAACCAGTTCAGGGTGTCCCCTGCCTGCTGCCCAATGACTGGTGGGATAGGCACCAGCACGTCCGCGACCCTCGTGGGGACAAGTGGTACAGAAAATGGATGGATGGATGTGTTGAAATTTCCAACAGGGTGTTTCTTCTTGGCCAAGAGGGCATAGGTGTATTGCAAGTTAACTAGAAGTATAGTCTATCTTTCAAAGCAATGCAAAGTGTCCGTCAAGAGAATTGCCACACTACACTAACCTGGGGGACATCATGCATTGCGAAAAACAAAAGTGAGTCATGGTTGCACATGAATCTCCTGTTGTACTGATCTCCCTGTGCGTTATGTACTTCGTGGACATTGTCACAGTTCATCAGCCAGCCAAACACATGTATGAACACTTGAGCCAGGATTCAGAGCGTCTCGCTCCCTTTATTTCTATTCAGTGTTAAACACAACGAGTGAAACTGCAAGTGAAACAACAAACATACTTAGTTTCTTCTATGAGTATTCTTTTTATCTTATAAACAATAATAAAGTTATCCAATAAAACAATGATAACTTACAGCCGTTGATTACGTGAGCATAAGGAGAGGAGAAAGATTCGCATGACGCGAGTCACGCTAACGGCTCTCAACTCATCAGTTGTCAAGTCACTTCAACAGAAACATGCGCAGTTTCCGGTGCATTTCAAAATACATTTCCGGTTTGCTTCCGAACGACAAATAACCATTGTGTATGCTTCTTTACATAGAAAACATTTCTTACATCATGAAAACAATTCTGAGGGCAGAACACCTGTTGTGTTGGGGTCCAATACACAATATTAAAGTTTTTTAAACCCTCCCCAATACTTTGACACTATATTAACCTTTACCTTTCCCTTAATAATCATTACCACGTTGTTCTGTGCATGCATTGTACCTTTACAGTCAATAAAAGAAAAAACGTGATATTGTCACGTGTCGCGACTCCTTCTGGACTAGTTGGTGCTTTTTCCCTCGCGCGTGACTGGATGCCGCCTCCTGCACTTGAACTCAGTCACGTCCGCAGTGAAGCACATTGCTCAGAAGCACACGCCGCGCTATCAGCATGCATTTAAAGACGGTTCTCCTATCAATTATGAAGCCGCGAAGTAGCACATTCACGAAAGATGAAGAGTGAAATGCGAGGGCCCCTCCGCGAGTCGTCACCTTATCGTGGTGGAGGGGTTTGCGTGCCCCTATGATCCTAGGAGCCATGTTGTCGGGGGCTTCATGCCCCTGGTAGGGTCACCCATGGCAAACGGGTCCTAGGTGAGGGGCCAGACAAAGCACGGCTCACAAGCCCCTTATGATGAGTAATATAAATGGACTTAGTTTTCCCTCGCCCGGACGCGGGTCACCGGGGCCTCCCTCTGGAGCCAGGCCTGGAGGCGGGGCTCGAAGGCGAGCGTCTGGTGGCCGGGCCTTCGCCCATGGGGCCCGGCCGGGCATAGCCCGAAATGGAAACGTGGGTCCCCCTTCCCATGGGCTCACCACCTGTGGGAGGGGCCGAAGGGGTCGGGTGCAATGTGAGCTGGGCGGCAGCCAAAGGCGGGGACCTTGGCGGTCTGATCCCCGGCTGCAGAAGCTGGCTCTTGGGACATGGAATGTCACCTCTCTGGCTGGAAAGGAGCCCGAGCTGGTGTGTGAGGCAGAAAGATTCCGACTAGATATAGTCGGACTAGCCTCCACACACAGTTTGGGTTCCGGTACAAGCCCTCTCGAGAGGGGCTGGACTCTCTTCCACTCTGGAGTTGCCCACGGTGAGAGGCGTCGAGCAGGTGTGGGTATACTTATTGCCCCCCGGCTGGGCGCCTGCACATTGGGGTTCACCCCGGTGAACGAGAGGGTAGCCTCCCTCCGCCTTCGGGTGGGGGGACGGGTCCTGACTGTTGTTTGTGTCTATGCACCAAACAGCAGCTCAGAGTACCCACCCTTCTTGGGGTCCCTGGAGGAAGTGCTGGAGAGCGCTCCTTCTGGGGACTCTATCGTTCTACTGGGTGACTTCAATGCTCACGTGGGCAATGACAGTGAGACCTGGAAGGGCGTGATTGGGAGGAACGGCCCCCCTGATCTGAACCCGAGCGGTGTTCTATTGTTGGACTTCTGTGCTCGACACGGATTTTCAATAATGAACACCATGTTCAAACATAAGGGTGTCCATGTGTGCACTTGGCACCAGGACACCCTAGGCCGCAGTTCGATGATCGACTTTGTAGTCGTGTCATCGGATTTGCGGCCGCATGTTTTGGACACTCGGGTGAAGAGAGGGGCGGAGCTGTCAACTGATCACCACCTGGTGGTGGGTTGGCTCCGATGGTGGGGGAAGATGCCGGTCCGACCTGGCAGACCCAAACGCTCTGTGAGGGTCTGCTGGGAACGTCTGGCAGAATCTCCTGTCAGGAAGAGCTTCAACTCCCACCTCCGGCAGAGCTTTTCCCACGTCCCGGGGGAGGCGGGGGACATTGAGTCTGAGTGGACCATGTTCCGCGCCTCCATTGTTGAGGCGGCCGACCGGAGCTGTGGCCGTAAGGTCGTTGGTGCCTGTCGTGGCGGCAACCCCCGAACCCGCTGGTGGACACCGGCGGTAAGGGATGCCGTCAAGCTGAAGAAGGAGTCCTATCGGGCCGTTTTGGCCTGCGGGACTCCGGAGGCAGCTGACAGGTACCGGATGGCCAAGCGGAACGCGGCTTCGGCGGTCGCTGAGGCAAAAACCCGGGCGTGGGAGGAGTTCGGTGAGGCCATGGAGAATGACTTTCGGACGGCTTCGAGGAAATTCTGGTCCACCATCCGGCGTCTCAGGAGGGGGAAGCAGTGCAACGTCAACACTGTTTACAGTGGGGATGGCGTGCTGCTGACCTCGACTCGGGACGTCGTGAGTCGGTGGGGAGAATACTTCGAAGACCTCCTCAATTCCACCTACACGCCTTCCATCGAGGAAGCAGGGCCTAGAGACTCTGAGGCGGATTCTCCAATCTCTGGGGTCGAAGTCACTGAGGTAGTTAAAAAACTCCTCGGTGGCAAGGCCCCGGGGGTGGATGAGATCCGCCCAGAGTTCTTAAAGGCTCTGGATGTTGTGGGGCTGTCATGGCTGACACGCCTCTACAACGTTGCGTGGACATCTGTTCATAATTTTTATGGACAGAATTTCTAGGCGCAGCCGAGGCGTTGAGGGGGTCCGGTTTGGGGACCTCAGCATCGCGTCTCTGCTTTTTGCAGATGACGCGGTGCTGTTGGCTTCTTCAGGCCGTGATCTCCAGCTCTCGCTGGAACGGTTCGCAGCCGAGTGTGAAGCGGTCGGGATGAGGGTCAGCACCTCCAAATCCGAGTCCATGGTCCTCGATCGGAAAAGGGTGGAATGCCCTCTCCGGATCGGGGATGAGATCCTGCCCCAAGTGGAGGAGTTCAAGTATCTTGGAGTCTTGTTCACGAGTGAGGGGAGGATGGAGCGTGAGATCGACAGGCGGATCGGTGCAGCGTCGGCAGTAATGCGGACCCTGTACCGGTCCGTTGTGGTGAAGAGAGAGCTGAGCCAAAAGGCAAAGCTCTCAATTTACCGGTCGATTTACGCTCCTACCCTCACCTATGGTCACGAGCTATGGGTCGTGACCGAAAGAACGAGATCTCGGATACAAGCGGCCGAAATGAGTTTTCTCCGCAGGATGTCCGGGCTCTCCCTTAGAGATAGGGTGAGAAGCTCGGTCATCCGGGAGAGACTCGGAGTAGAGTCGCTACTCCTCCACGTTGAGAGGAGCCAGATGAGGTGGCTCGGGCATCTTATCAGGATGCCTCCTGGACGCCTCCCTGGGGAGGTGTTCCGGGCATGTCCCACCGGTAGGAGACCCCGGGGACGACCCAGGACGCGCTGGAGAGACTATGTCTCTCAGCTGGCCTGGGAACGCCTTGGGATCCCCCGGGATGAGCTGGATGAAGTGGCTGGGGAGAGGGAAGTCTGGGAGTCCCTCCTGAAGCTGTTGCCCCCGCGACCCGACCCCGGATAAGCGGAAGAAGATGGATGGATGGATGGATGGATGAAATGCGAGGGATCACTGTACTACAAAAATTATATATACACGCACACACGCACGCACGCATGTACATTCTATTATGTGCTTTCTAAGCTGTGGAGCCAAGGAGTATTTTGTGTAGGAACGTCTTACTAAGAAGGTATGGTATTTTTTTTAAATTAAACACAGTGGTTTGCTTTTTACCTGGAGTCTACTACGATAAAAGTGACAGCATCCTGTTGGCCCTGACCATACAAAGTCAAAGTCAAAGTCAGCTTTATTGTCAATTTCTCCACATGCCAAAGACACACAAAGAAACCGAAATTTCGTTCCCCCCTATCCCACGGTGACGAGACATGGCTCACAACAGACAAACAAGTAAACAAGTATAACAAAAGTGTGCTGAATAAATAATGAATAAATAACACAACAATAAATAAATAAATAAGAGGAGCAGAAAAAAAAGGAGCAAGTGCGCGTACAGCAGACATTCCCGAAAATAGCGCAACAGTGCCGCACGCTACGCAGAAGGGGGTAGCGAGTTCAGGGCCCTAACAGCCTGGAGAAAGAAGCTGTTGGCGAGTCTGGTGGTGCGGGAGCGCAGGCTCCTGTACCTCTTCCCAGAGGGCAGAAGGTCAAACAAAGAGTGAGCCGGGTGACTCACATCTCTGGCAATCGAGGTTGCCTTGAGGGCGAGATGGGAGGTGTAAATGTCTTTCAGGGAGGGGAGCGAAGCACCAATAATCTTACCAGCCGTATTCACTATGCGCTGCAGGGCCTTCAAGTTCTGTTCAGTGCAGTTACCACCACAGACAGCGATGCAACTGGTGAGGACGCTCTCAATGGTGCCACGGTAGAATGTAGAATGTATAAACGTCACTATTACAAAATGCTGAAAGAAAATAATCTATCCCCCTTGACAAATATTAAAATCTTTTAATTTGGTATTGGCAATAATTGTTTGATTTGTTTGGTCACCCTGCCTCAAATAAGTAAATGATGACTCATTGCCAGTCCCCCATGTCTTTCATTTGGCTTAGGCTTTTAAGGTACTTGACAGTGAATAAAAATGATAATTCACTACGGACATGTCACAGCCGGTTAATGACGATTAAAGCTACTTTAAATTCAGACGCAAGTGGCACAGAATTAATCTTCAATCAGGTCAAGGACGCAAATTGAGTACTGTAATCTTAGCTGTGAGTCATTTCAAAATACCGTATTTTCCGGAGCACAAGTTGCTCCGGAGTACAAGTCGCACCAGCCATAAAATGCATAATAAAGAAGAAAAAAACATATATAGTTAAGTCGCACCGGAGTGCAAAATACAAAACCAAGAACAGACATGAATAGGCAAGAATAGGCTAATCACTTCACTGGTTTCTTTTATATCAAACAAATTGTTTTAGGTTATTCACCTGACATGTTTCGGCGGTTTCTTCCGCCTTCATCAGAGTGTCACAGATGTGATGGTGACGCGTCTTTATCAGCTGATGGATGAAGGCGCGGCTCACCTGTCAGATTTGACAGGTGAGCCACGCCCTCTGCTGTCCATTCACCTCTCCAGAATGCTGTTCCAGGTTTGAGAGAGCATATAGGCTCCCTCATCCCTGTTGATGGTTCTCGGGCCCCGCTTGCGGATCTCGATAGCCTCCCTGATCCAACGCTGATGTTTATTTTCTTCAGTGCGGATGACTCTGGCCTTCTCCCAGTCCATGATGTGGTTTTCTCTTTTACAGTGATTGGTTATGGCTGACTTGTAGTGCTCCTGTTCTGCTTGTAGTTTTATTGCTCTTGTTTGTCTTGTTGCCGTCTCCTTCTCACACTCCTTCTTGTGTTCTATTTTTCTTGTTATGAAGTTTCTCCCTGTCTCTCCAATGTATGATTTATTGCATGATTTGCATGGAATTTCGTATATGGAATTGCATTTGTTATCCGGGTTGACTTTGTCTTTTGGGTGGACCAGTATTTGACGGAGTGTTGTATGTGGTTTGATAGGTGTGGTTATGTTGTGTTTATTCATGGCTCTTTTGATGCGTTCCGTAATTCCTCTCACATACGGCAAAATCACCATTCCGCTGGGTTCTTGTTTCCGTGTTTGTTTCTTTCTTTTCCCCCGTGTTTTGTATCCTTTGTTTTTTACCTGTTCTGCACCTTTGGTTATTGCCCATTGTGGATACTGACATTTTTTAAGTGCCTGTTGTATGTATTGTTCTTCCTGTGCTACGTCCTCCGGATCCGTGATTATTGTTGTGCGTTCGTATAGTGTTCTGACAACTGACAGTTTATGTATAGTGGGATGTTCTGATGTCCAGAGGAGGTATTGGTCGGTGTGTGTGGGTTTTCTGTGTACTTTTATTTTTATGTCTCCGTTGTCTGTATGGTGTATGTTGATGTCTAGAAAGGCTATGGCTTGGTCTGTTTCTTCTTCATGGGTGAATTTAATGTTACCGGTGGTGTCTATGGTGTTGAGATGGTCTGTGAGGTGTTGTGTATGTCCTGTTTTTGTTTTTTCTAGAATGTCATCGACGTAGCGTCTCCATAACGTGGGTTTGTATGTGTCCGGAGCTGTTAAGAGTGCCTTTTGTTCCAGATCTTCCATAAAAAAATTGCACATGATGGCAGAAAGAGGGTCTCCCATGGGGAATCCCTCTTTTTGCCTGTAAATTGTGTTTCTGTATTGAAAGTATGTGGAGGTGGCGATGAAGTGGAGTAGTTGGGTGATGTCCTGTGCTGTTAGGTTTGTGCGTTTCTTAAGTGTCCTGTCTGCTGATAGTCTGTCATGTACTATGTGTATGGTGGCATGTGTGGGTGTTTTTGTGAAGAGTGAAATGACGTCGTGTGATATGAGCATTTCATGTTTCTGTACCTTTACGTGTGTGAGTTCTGTAGCGAGCTGTTTCCAGTTTTTGCAGTGTCGATCCGTGAGTCCTAGTAGTGGTTTTATTATTTCTGTGAGTGCTTTTGAAAGGTTGTATGTGACTGACCCTATGCTGTCTACGATGGGGCGGAGAGGTGTACCTGGTTTATGAATTTTTGGTGTGCCATAGATTCTGGGGATGATGTTTGCTGTGGGTATTAAGTGATTGTATGCCTGTTTGTTTATTTTATTTTCAATGAGTAGTGGTTTGAGTAATGCTTTGAGTTTGTTTTTCTTGTCTTCTGTTGGGTCTTTTTGTACTACTTCGTAAGTGTCATCCTGTAGTAACTGTTGCATTGATTCTTCGTAAGTGTCTGTGTCCATAATTACTGTTGTTCTACCTTTGTCCGCTGGGAGGATTGTAATGTCTTTATTTTTTGTTAGTGTGATCATTGCGTTTATTTCCTGTTTTGTAATGTTACTGGGTGGTGATTTAGCCGTTTTTAAAATACCTGCAACTTCATTGCGTAGTGCTGCTTTTTGTCCCGGGTTATGTATTTTTTCGCATGCTAACTCCGTGGCTAAAATGAAATCATCGACGGGTATGTTTTTGGGTGTGATTGCGTAGTTGAGTCCTTTTGCTAGTATGCTGCGTTCTGCCTGGGTGAGTTTGTGGCGTGACATATTGTGAATCCATTTATCGTTGATATGTGTGTCGTCCGGTTGTGCCTTCTTTTGTGCGATGAGTCTGTCCAATTTCCCGATGTGTCGCTTTTTTGTGGCAGCGAATTCCTGTTCGTGTATATTATCTAAATGTCCGTGTAGTGTTGTTTCTGTGTTGTTATCCAGGGCATACCGGTGTTTGAATTGTTCCGTCAGCCGCTGTAGTTTATCGTTGATGTTGTTGAGTTTGTTGGTTGTGCAGCGTATCCGTTCTTTGACCAGAGTCATCCGCACTCTTCTGATAATCCTTTCCGCATTCCTGGTCGGGATTGGGTTCTTGATCGTCAGGCTGGCCGGCGTTACCTCTTCGTCTCGGCAGCGTAGATTGAACCTCAGGTGGTTTCTGTAGCGGGCTCGTTTTTTCGTCAGTTTTTCGAGGAGGCGAAATTCCTTGACGCAGTTCTCTCCATAACTTCTTCGTAATAATTGTACTAAGTTCATTTTGTTTTTCCTCATTTAATCACTTCACTGGTTTCTTTTATATCACTCTGATGAAGGCGGAAGAAACCGCCGAAACATGTCAGGTGAATAACCTAAAACAATTTGTTTGATATAAAAGAAACCAGTGAAGTGATTAAATAAGGAAAAACAAAATGAACTTAGTACAAGAATAGGCTAAACCAGGGGTGGGCAAACTTTTTGACTTGCGGGCCGAATTGGGTTCTAAATTTTGACCGGGGGGCCGAACCAGGAGCAGATGGATGTAGTGTTTGTGTGAAGTAATATAAACGACCTGTAAAGGTCATTGCATAAAAGATTTGGGCCTTTAGTAGGTAGTAAAGCATGGATATTCAAAAAAAGTTTTTTGAAAACAAATGCATTTATTAACAGCATTAAAAAAAACATCCCTAAAAAACTGCTATCAGTGATTCTCATAAAATACGACACTGTTATTATGAATAACAGTCTCCATCACTTCAGTGCCTGCAGGTCAGATTAATGAAAGATGTATGTTTATCTTATGAGATCACATCAAACGGCAAACATTCTGACCAAATATATCATCTTGAAGAATCGGTGAAAGCATACATCCAAATAAAGTGATCAAAACGGCAACACGGTGAGGGGTATTTGAAAATCAGAGCAGAGTTTTATCTCACAAACACCTGGTAACAGAGGTGAGGAAACGGGAAACACTTCCTTAAAGTAAGCCTTAAGAACTTTACAGGTTAAGATTAGACACAAACAGGTGGTGCATCAATGTCCTTGAGCATCCTGCATTGTTTGAAAATGAGAATGGTCGCTAGTTTCAATCCCTGCTATTTGTACAGCTCATATTCAAAATGCATTTTTTTACAACAAACCTGAAAGCCTCCCCTTCATTTTCAGTGGGAACAGTGTTGGTCTCCCTTTTTTTGCTAGTGTGTCATAGTCTGGAGTAAAATTTGTTGTGGCAATTCTTAGGAGAGATCCGAGGTGTTGGTCCGTTTACCTAGATCTGTGACGGGTTGATGTCAAAGTCAAAGTCAGCTTTATTGTCAATTTCTCCACATGCCAAAGACACACAAAGAAACCGAAATTTCGTTCCCCCCTATCCCACAGTGACAAGACATGGCTCACAACAGACAAACAAGTAAACAAGTATAACAAAAGCGTGCTGAATAAATAATGAATAAATAACACAACAATAAATAAATAAATAAGAGGAGCAGAAAAAAAAGGAGCAAGTGCGCGTACAGCAGACATTCCCGAAAATAGCGCAACAGTGCCGCACGCTACGCAGAAGGGGGTAGCGAGTTCAGGGCCCTAACAGCCTGGAGAAAGAAGCTGTTGGCGAGTCTGGTGGTGCGGGAGCGCAGGCTCCTGTACCTCTTCCCAGAGGCCAGAAGGTCAAACAAAGAGTGAGCCGGGTGACTCACATCTCTGGCAATCGAGGTTGCCTTGCGGGCGAGATGGGAGGTGTAAATGTCCTTCAGGGAGGGGAGCGAAGCACCAATAATCTTACCAGCCGTATTCACTATGCGCTGCAGGGCCTTCAAGTTCTGTTCAGTGCAGTTACCACCCCAGACAGCGATGCAACTGGTGAGGACGCTCTCAATGGTGCCATGGTAGAATGCAGACAGGACTGCCTGAGGAGCACATGCACGCCTGAGCTTCCGCAGGAAGTACAGGCGGCGCTGAGCTTTCTTTGCCAGTGACGAGGTGTTTGCGGACCAGGAGAGGTCCTCACTGATGTGCACCCCCAGGAACTTGGTGCAGCTCACCCTCTCCACCACAGCACCGTCGATGATCAGCGGCAGGTGTGTTGTGTGACCCTTCCGGAAGTCAACAATGATTTCCTTGGTCTTATTGATGTTCATGTGGCTCAACGTCACGTCGCGTACGTCGAGCCAAATTGGCCACTCTTTTTAAACACTCGGCACTCAGTGTCCACCTTGCTTTTCCTTGGGCGACTCATTTTAATGGAAGGATTCCAGGAGAAGGTTTGTGGGTGGCTTTAGCGTAAAACTGTATCCGAAAGCTCAGCGCGCAAATTACAAGAATGCTGTCGTCACAGCCCACGCTCTAAATTCGGCACTGATACAAATAGAGCGCGACTGCGCTATTTCCGTACTACTGAGTACGTACACGCACTTGTGAGTGTGCACCGAGCTTTCTGACAAGGCTTCCGGTAGTAAATGCGCAGGCGAGTGGTTCCCATCTACTGGGGAAACGCAGTCATTGCAGGCAAAATGACCGGAAAAAAAAAAAAAGTTTAATAATACAATTTATTTATTGGCGGGCCGGATTAAACGGTCCCGTGGGCCGGATGTGGCCCGCGGGCCGTAGTTTGCCCATACCTGGGCTAACGATACAGTATGCCAACGTTACATAAACGAGGAACTGAGAATGTGCCTGACGTAACATATTAACAGTTATTCAACCAGATTTAACATAAATAACAAGTTTATCAAACCATCCGTGTCACTTCAAATCATTAAATCCACTGAAATTTTCGCCCTCTGTGTCACTTATAAACAACGCCACTGCTGACTCCAGAAGTACATGCGCCGCTGACGTCAGACTCATCGTCAGTTGTGGTTCCAATTATTCTACAGGCCTATATAAATATGTTGTAGCATTACCAAAGTACCAGGCAAGTCGTGGGCTAGTAACCGGCTCTTTATTTCACAAAACAAGAGTTCAACATATGCGCCAAGACATAGTGTGTGTACCCTCACTTTAACAACGCGCCCCGGCTCTCTCTTACCGCAATCGGAAACTACAGAATTTTAACTATATACAAGTTGCTACACTATAAACTACAGGACTGTCTCAGAAAATTAGAATATTGTGATAAAGTTCTTTATTTTCTGTAATGCAATTAAAAAACAAAAATGTCATACATTCTGGATGCATTACAAATCAACTGAAATATTGCAAGCCTTTTATTATTTTAATATTGCTGATTATGGCATACAGCTTAAGAAAACTCAAATATCATATCTCAAAATATTAGAATATTTCCTCAGACCAAGTAAAAAAAAGATTTATAACAGCAAAACAAAATCAAACATTTGAAAATGTCCATTAATGCACTCAGTACTTGGTTGGGAATCCTTTTGCACGGATTACTGCTTCTTCACAATACCCCACAAATTTTCTATGGGGTTCAGGTCAGGGGAATTGGCAGGACAATCGAGGACAGTAATGCCATCAGTTCACCATTGACTGGTGGTTTTGGCACTGTGGGCAGGTGCCAGATCATGCTGGAAAATGAAATCATCATCTCCATAGACCTTTTCAGCAGACGGAAGCATGTAGTGCTCTAAAATCTGCATTTACTCTGGACTTGATGAAACACAGTGGACCAACACCAGCAGCTGACATGGCTCCCCAAACCATCGCTGACTGTGGGAACTTCACACTGGATTTCAAGCAACTTGGATTTTGCTCCTCTCCAGCCTTTCTCCAGACTCTGGCACCTTGACTTCCAAATGAAATACAAAACTTGCTTTCATCTGAAAAGAGGACTTTGGACCACTCTGCAACTGTCCAGTGCTTCTTTTCCATAGCCCAAGTCAGACGCTTCTTCCGTTGTCTTGAGTTCAGAAGTCGCTTGACCATGGGAATACGGCTATTGTAGCCTATTTCCCGGACACGTCTGTGAACCGTGCCTTTTGATACCTGGACTCCAGCTTCAGTCCACTGTCTTTGAAGCTCACCCAAATTTTGGAAGCGACTCTTCTTCACAATGCTGTTAAGGCTGCGGTCATCTCTCTTGGTTGTGCAGCGTTTCCTGCCACATTTCACCCTTCCAACAGACTGTGGATGTGCTTTTAAACTGCACTCTGTGAACAGCTTGCTCTTTGAGAAATTTCTTTTTGAGTCTTACTCTCCCCTGATGGAGAGTGTCAATGATGGTCCTCTGGACAGCAGTCAGATCAGCAGTCTTCCCCATACTTGTGATTTAGTTTACTGAACCAAGCTGAGTGTTTTTCAAGGCTCAGGAAATCCTTGCAGGTGTTTCGAGTTAATTAGATGATTCAAGTGATTAGTTAAATACCCTACTAGTATACTTTTTCACGAGATTCTAATATTTTGAGAAAGGATATTTGAGTTTTCTTAAGCTGTATGCCATAATCAGCAATATTAAAATAATAAAAGGCTTGCAACATTTCAGTTGATTTGTAATGAATCCAGAATGTATGACAGTTTTTGTTTTTTAATTGCACTACAGAAAATAAAGAACTTTATCCCAATATTCTAATTTTCTGAGACAGTCCTGTATTTTTCAAATAACTATAACATAAATAACAAGTTTATCGAACCATCCGTGTCACTCCAAGTCATTAAATCCATTGAAATCTTCGTCCTCTTTGTCAATCTGTGTCCTGTGTTATAAACAACTCACCTGACTCTGGAAGTCAGTGGATGGATTCAGACTCATATTCAGTTGCAGTTCCAATTATTCCACAGGCCTCATGCGGTTTAAAGTGAAAACGTGAAGTGATAAACTACTAGTAAGTAAGTAATGTTAATGATCAAGGAACAATGTGTTAATAATTTCACATATAAGTCCCTCCTGATTATAAGTCGCACCCCCCCAGCCACACTATGAAAAAAATTGCGACTTATAGTCCGGAAAATACGGTAAGTCTTGCCATCCCAAATTTTGGTTTCACTTCCTTCCCAAGAATAAAAAGTACAACATATGATTTCTACACTCTATTGTACTTTTAAATATGTAATTGTATTTTAAACGCTTACCGTAATTTCCGGTGTATAAGCTGCACCGGTGTATAAGTCGCACCAGCTAAAATTCGGGGATATTTTAGTTTTTTTCTTACATAAGCCGCACCGGACGATAAGCCGCACGTGCACACGAGTTTTTTTTTTTTTTTTTAACAAAGAAACAGTTTTACAGTACACAGAAAGCCTTTTTGAAGTTTGAATAACATGCTTTAACATGTCTTTCTAAACACTACCTGTGACGCAGCAGTAGTACCGCAGCAACACGGAAGTGTGCACACGAGTTATTAACAAAGAAATACTGGACACAGAAAGCTTTTTTAAAGTTTTAATAACATACCTTAACATTTCTTTCCAAACACTGCCTGTGACGCGGCAGCAACACGGAAGTAACACAGCACTAACAGGGTTTGATTAAATAAAACTTACCGGTAAAAGTCACTGAGACGCAGCGGTAACACAGCAGCAACACGGTAGCACAGCACTAAAAGGGCTGGTTAAAGTAAAAGTAAAAAAAGAGCTTCATCGTCTTCATCTTCCTCCTGTGCACTGAAACCGTCGAAGTCTTCCTCCTCAATTTCCGATTGGAATAGCGTTAGATATCCTTCGCCACACACTTTCTCAGTATCTCTTTCGTCGTCGTTTTTATCCATTTCTTGTAGCATTTTCCATGCTGAGGGTCTGTTTATGCTAATCTTATTCATGCACGAAGCGCTAAATTACATTAAACTAGCGAGCGACACGTATAGCTCCAGACGGGACCACGAAATAATGAAAAGGGTGCCGCAACACAATGTCATCAACATCGACTGCTTTTAGCTTAAAAGCGGCATCATATGCATTTATTTTGTCCCCCATAATGACGGTTTGTGTATAAAAGCTTCCTTTCAGTAATATCCGTCTTGATCGAGTTCTGCGTGATGCGCGAAATGTTGTAAACACAAACTAGCACGTCTTCGTGATGCGCGAAATGTTGTAAACACAAACTAGCACGTCTTCTTCAGCGCATTATCTCTTTTTTGCCTGTCTCGCTCTTGCTTCCTGCTAGAGCGCCCCCCGGAGGCCGTAAAAATCCATAAGTACGCCGCGCCGCCATTTAAGCCTCAAGGTTCAAAGTAACCTTCTGAGTAAAATGCATTAAAAGTTCACATTCATTACAACTTGTTTTTGGTGAGCAAAATGTGAATTGAATTTAAATGCTGAATGATTGGGTTTTAATACAATGCAGATGGTCCAAACAGCGCCACTGCTTTGTATAATCTCTGAGTCACATGGCAGAGTAAGAGAAAGGGTTTAGAGCACAGGTGTCAAACTCAAAGCCCGGGTCTAGATACGGCCCGCCACATCATTCTATGTGGCCCACGAAGACAAATTGTGCATCAAATTCGTGTGTCATTACTAGAATTGCAAATTGCCTTCACTTTTAATATCTTTTTTTTTAAATATTTGACCAGTTTTTACTCGTCTGATTTGAAAACGAGTTATTTGTCAGTTTGTTTTGTAGCTTTTACTGTATATAATAGTGTTAAGAGTAAAAGTGATCAAGTCATCACAAAAATCACGAAAAAAAACTTATATAAGCCGCAGGGTTCCAAATTTTAGAAAAAAGTCGCGGCTTATACACCGAAAATTACGGTATTAAAACATTTTAAGCGTCACGGCTCCGCTCTGCTCTTGCAGTGTTGACCGTCTGACACACCCCTGCTGCCCAGCGTGAGGGCATCCGCACAAGACATTTGTAATTTTATTTTTAAACATTTTATTGTATTTTTAAACATTTTAAAGTGTGAACGTGTCATGGCTACGCTCCGCTATTGCGGTGCTGACCGGCTGATGCGCCCCCGCAGCCCAGCGCGAGGGCATCCGCAAAAGACTTTTATTTTTAAATACAATAAAGTACAAGTAATAACTTTTAAACACTTTATTGTATCTTTAAATACTTCTTAAATAGTTTTAAAAAGCTTGCTCTGCCCTTCTGCTTCGATGATGCACGACGCAAGCTCACTGACCAGCTCGTCAGCTTGCCTCGTAGTCCTGCTCCGCCAGCATTCCAGACCACCTTGTTTCTTTTAAACTTTGCCCAAATAAGCCCATGTTGCATTTGGTTGTCCTGCCTCATTTGTGACAACAAAACAAAGTGCAATTCAGAGATGCTGCCGATTCTGCTGACACAAAGTGGATACGTATAGGAGATTGAGATAAAGCCTGGTTAGAGCTGCTCTTATCGGCAAGGATACAGATCAACATGTTCCCATTGGTCTCCTACCGGCCAACAGTGTACTGTAAAATCATATGGGCAGACAAAGCCTCATGCTCCAAGTGACGCCGCAAAAAGCTGTGATGCACCGAATAGATCCGGAATATTTGTTTTTTTGTTGTTTTTGTTTTTGGTATGGCGCCGACGTGAGTGGCAGCCTCCCAGCAGTGTTCTCTTTTTCTCTTTATTTCCTTCATTTCTCCTTTTTCTTTCTGTCTTTTTGTCCATTCGGCGATGCTGGTGCTTTCTACCGCACCTCGGTATCGCTTCGGATCGGATATTTATTTTTTATTATCCCCTGGGACCGGGATAGCGGCGCACATCGGTTGAGATCGGCGTAACTCTACAACGGCTTCCTGCAAGGTGCTGACCGGGTCCCTCACCTTGGCCTCGCAGCCACGATCCTTGTGGGGAGTCCGCTCCCTCATGCTTGTCGGAACCAACGACGTTCGCCGTGCTAGCCCCGTGGTGACCATCTGCACGTGCCCCGACTGGGTGCCCAGGACGCTGCTCACACGTTTGCCTGCTTTGTGATGTTTTCACCGATTCACGACCACGGTCCATTGGGCGCCATTGAACTGGACTGCCCTTACACCTGTCTATGGACCCCGTGGAGGCTATTTTGTGTGTTTTGGGGTGTTCTCTGATATTGAGGGGTACTGGTTGGCCGCTGTTACTTTTTTTTCCTTTGTCTAATTGTTTTGCTTTGCTTTGCTTTGCTTTGCTTTGCTTTGCTTTGCTTTGCTTTGCTTTGCTTTGCTTTGATGGCTTTTATCTTTCGCACTTTCTGGGTTTCTTTGTGGCGCCGTTGTGTGGCAGCCTTATGAGAGCCTATTGAGTTGCGCTCATGCCATCTGTGTGTCTTTTGTATACCCGCTCTGTGGTATGTATACTGCTGGGGCTTGAATTTCCCCACCCCTGGGGATCAATAAATGTTCAATCAATCAATCAATCAATCATAAAAATCCGCACTGCACCAAGGCTGCGATAGGTGACCCGCGAAGTAGAGAGGGATTACTGTATTCTCTTAGAAATGGTAATTAAACATTAAAACACCTGCGGTGTATAGTCCGGTACATCTTATCCTATATGAACAAAAGATTTTCTCCTTATTCATTTGAATTAATAGATTTCATTGTGTGTACACGCACGCACACGCACACTCCCCGACACGCACACACACACACACACACACACACACACACACACACACACACACACACACACACACACACACACACACACACACACACACACACACACACACACACACACACACACACACACACGCACTGTATATACTATATTTATACCAGTGGTTCTTAACCTGGGTTCGATCGAACCCTAGGGGTTAGGTGAGTCGGTCTCAGGGGTTCGACAGAGTCCCCACTGAGGAGGTCCGAACAAACCTGTTTTATCGTGTAGCTTCTGATTTGCCAGTATGTAATTTGTTGCGAGTTCATGCATTGTGTTGGTTTTGTTCTCATTTTGTGCATTAGTAAAAAACATCTATGTCTTGAATTTAAAAAAAAAAAAGAAAATTCACTAACGAAGTGAAGGCGCATATGAAACTCGTGGGGTTCGTACCTCCAACAAGGTTAAGAACCACTGATTTATACATACTGTAGCAGGTAATATGCTTACTTGGATGAATTTCATGAATCGACGGCACTTGCCACAGCGAGACATTGGCTTGCCTGATTCAGCAATTGGTGAAAAGGACACTTCCATCAATTCATCCATACCTGCAAATTAGGAAGGCATATTATTGAATTTCAAGAAGGAGTTTGCCTTGGTACATCTGCACAAATCTGGACACACAAACAAAATGCAATAAAATCATAATGAGTTTATATTCTTAAACTTGTAGAGCTTCACAAACCTGCCTAAAATGATAGTGTTGTTATCTGAAATCTGTAAATCACCAGAAATATAAATTTATGACTCCTTTTATTTCAAAGTTACATGTTGAGATGATGGGCGGCTCGGTGGCGCACTGGGTAGCACGTCCGCCTCACAGTTAGAAGGGTGCGGGTTCGATTCCACCTCCGGCCCTCCCTGTGTGGAGTTTGCATGTTCTCCCCGGGCCCGCGTGGGTTTTCTCCGGGCACTCCGGTTTCCTCCCACATTCCAAAAACATGCTTGGTAGGCCGATTGAAGACTCCAAATTGTCCCTAGGTGTGAGTGTGAGTGCGATTGGTTGTCTGTCTCTGTGTGCCCTGCGATTGGCTGGCAACCAGTTCAGGGTGTCCCCCGCCTACTGCCCGATGACGGCTGGGATAGGCTCCAGCATGCCCGCGACCCCCGTGGGGACTAAGCGGTTCAGAAAATGGATGGATGGATGGATGTTGAGATGATAGAATGCATGGTTTTAGACGGTTCGACTGTGGTTTTAATGACAGTCAATGTAGCATTTCTGGCTGCAAAGGTGTCCAGAGGGAGGATTACGCAATAGCATGAGACAATTTAATTATTTTGGCACTTGTGGTATCTTGGTGGCAAGTAACTATATTGAAGTTAAATAAAGAACTTCTTAGTTAAAAATATCCACAGAAAGTTTTTTACTGTATATCTGTATCTCTTACATTCGTATTTTTTTGGGCGGAAAACTTTGTTATGTATGAGTGTTATCACAAATGTAAGTGATAATTGACCTCCTGATTGTGTATAATTTGTTTTATTGTTCATTTTTTAGTTTAATGTGTTATGTTTGTTTTGCTGAGTAAAAATATTGTCACAAAAAGAGGTTATCTGAAGCGCTTCATTTTGCCAAAAGTTGTGCAAAAGATTGTAGCATCTCTAGACAATTCCAAACCTTTTGGATGCAGGGCTCAATTTGTGTTGCCTCCTTGTCACCATAGGTCACAAAATACTACAATACAGCCAGGCTCAAATCTAATGGCAAAAGCATAACATGAAGATAATTTGTGTCACCGATGACTGAAAACAGTGGTTTTAAACGGCTAGAGACACCGGTATATGTATAAATCGGTTTTAGTTAGCTTATGGGCTTATAAATATAAATTGACGCTCGAAACAACGAAAAGGAAGCTGTTGCTCTGAAAAATATAATTTAAATTTGCCGCACAGACGAGTTTGACTGCACCGAGCCGCCAGCCCGAAGTGACGTTTCATGACGTCTCAAGTTGTACGCGTTTAGCTTCAGTGAATGTAAACAAAAAGAGAAGAGGGGCCAGCGCGGATACGTCGGGCCAGGTTTGCGGCCAACCCAGCTCGCCTAGCCGTGCCTTCCATTATCCTGGCGTACGTTCGTTCGCGGGACGACAAGATGGGTTGAGTTCGCCCGATAGGATCCACGAACCGGACAGTGCGTGCCTGCTGTGTGCTCGTGTTCACAGTGGCCTGGTTGACTGTCATCTTTCCGGACTCTGCTGTGCATCGGGAGCGGCTAGCGTGCTATCACTCTTATTGTTCATCTTCTTGTTTTAATTTTCCTGTGTTGTTTACTTGTATGTGCATTGTGAACTCTGTCTTGTCACCCTGGGATAGTGAGAAACGTCATTTCGATCTCTTTGTGTGTCTTGACATGCGGAGGAATTGACAATAAAGGAGACTTTGAGACTTTGACTTTGAACAGTATGTCGAAGCGTGACGGGAGGGGCACAATTCAGAAAACGTGCTCAGCTTGTCGAAAAAATGCGATTTAAGAAATAAAATTAAAAATGCGCCTAAAACCTAAACCAAACGCTGCAGATGTTCATTTCTCCATGCGCAGTGGTCAACTCGGCACTCTACTCTTTTTACTATGCCAACCTAACCACAGTGACGGGAGAGGCACAATTCAGAAAACGTGCTCAGCTCGTCGAGATCAACTCGGCACTCTAAAGCCCCCAAGAGCACTTTTTACTATGCCAACCTAACCAAGGTGACGGGAGGGGCACAATTCAGAAAATGTGCTCAGCTCAGCCCAAGTGAACTGCTAGATTCATCATATTCTGCGCCAAAAGAGGTTTCTGAATCAGATAAAATGATGCTAATATTGCCGCTAGAAACGGAGCTGTCGCTATCATCTGCCATGTTGTTTGGGTTTGTTGACATCCAGGTGTACAACTTGTGACGTCACAGTAATGGCGCCGCCAGTTTGACTTCGTGCGGGACCCGATCGATTAACTGGCATTTCATTTCAGCTTTATTCTTAGTAATCGGTGTCCATTTTTAATTTCCAATGCGGCAAATGTGTTCACTTTATACATTCTATCAAATTCCGTTCTAATTGAAAAAAAAAAAAAAGGGATGTCCCTAGCCCTTTAAAGTCCCAATGATCATTGTCACACACACATCCGGGTGTGGTGAAATTTGTCCTCTGCATTCAACCCATCCCCATGTGATTTTGTTCCATCCCCTGGGGGAGAGGGGAGCAGTGAGCAGCAGCGGTGCCGCGCTCGGGAATCATTTGGTGATCTAACCCCCCAATTCCAACCCTTAATGCTGAGTGCCAAGCAGGGAGGCAATGGGTCCCGAGGCAATGGGTCCCATTTTTATAGTCTTTGGTATGACCCGGCCGGGGTTTCAAACCACAACCTTCCAGTCTCAAGGCGGACACTCTACTACTAGGCCACTGAACATTTTTTCAACCATGTTTCCCCTGTAAATATATTTTTAACTGTTTGTATGCCAGCAACGAGAATACTCGTCATTGACATTAATTACAGAATATCCCCAACTACGAGTATCCTCGTCAACTTATATTTTCTTAATGGGTAGATAGACTCTGTCACCTCTCCACTTAAAATCAAGTCGACCAGAGTTGCTCTTGCTGGCTCATAGAGAGGTGATGTAACCGAAAGTCCAGACCAAATGGGAGCACAATGGAGAGTGTGGTGTAGAAAATGGCGAAACGAAAGCGATCGGCTCTTAAGCAGCTTACAATCGAGCAAACTATTGCTCTTCGTGAATGCGGTAACGCAATACAATGAAACGAATTTAGAGGAGATGGATGTGAGTACGCGACAGACACGAAGTCTGCGTCAAAAGCCACCGACGGCTCGGGCATTCACATAGTGAGTGGCAATTGTTTGTGCCACAATTCGGATGAATCTCTGACATCTGACGAGTATTCTGATGTAGGATACAGTGACGCATAAATACATCCCTTGTAAATAGCAAAACACGTACACGCAAGTTGTCAAATGTGAAAATGTTGCTGTTTGCGCACGTTATCAAATATGTAATTAAATGTCTTAGCCATCCATCCGTCTTCTTCCGCTTATCCGGGGTCGGGTCACGGGGGCAGCAGCTTTAGGACGGACTCCCAGACTTCCCTCTCCCCAGCCACTTCACCTAGCTCATCCCGGGGGATCCCAAGGCGTTCCCAGGCCAGCTGAGAGACATAGTCTCTCCAGTGCGTCCTGGGTCGTCCCCGGGGTCTCCTACCGGTGGGACATGCCCGGAACACCTCCCCAGGGAGGCGTCCAGGAGGCATCCTGATGAGATGCCCGAGCCGCCTTATCTGGCTCCTCTCAACGTGGAGGAGTAGCGACTCTACTCCGAGTCTCTCCCGGATGACCGAGCTTCCCACCCTATCTCTAAGGGAGAGCCCGGACATCCTGCGGAGAAAACTCCTTTCGGCCACTTGTATCCGGGATCTCGTTCTTTCGGTCACGACCCATAGCTCGTGACCATAGGTGAGGGTAGGAGCGTAAATCGACCGGTAAATTGAGAGCTTTGCCTTTTGGCTCAGCTCTCTCTTCACCACAACGGACCGGTACAGGGTCCGCATTATTGCTGACGCTGCACCGATCCGCCTGTCGATCTCGCGCTCCATCCTCCCCTCACTCGCGAACAAGACTCCAAGATACTCCTCCACTTGGGGCAGGATCTCATCCCTGATCCGGAGAGGGCATTCCACCCTTTTCCGACCGAGGACCATGGACTCGGATTTGGAGGTGCTGACCACTTCACACTCGGCTGTGAACCGCTCCAGTGAGAGCTGGAGATCACGGCCTGAAGAAGCCAACAGCACCATGCTGTCTGCAAAATTCTGTCCATAAAAATTATGAACATAATCGGTGACAAAGGGCAGCCTTGGCGGAGTCCAAGCCTCATTGGGAACAAAACCGACTAACTGCCGGAAATGGGGACCAAACTTAGGCATCGGTGATACAGGGACCGAACCGCCCTTATCAGTTGGCTCGGCACCCCGTACTCCTGAAGGACCCTCCACAGAACCTCCCGAGGGACACGGTCGAACGCCTTCTCCAGGTCCACAAAACATGTGGACTGGTTGGGCGAACTCCCATGCACCCTCAAGGATCCTGCCGAGGGTGTAGAGCTGGTCCACTGTTCCACAGCCAGGACGAAAGCCACACTGCTCCTCCTGAATCTGAGGTTTGACCTCCCGACGGACCCTCCTCTCCAGCACCCCTGAATAGATCTTACCAGAGAGGCTGAGGAGTGTGATTCCCTGTAATCGGAACACACCTTCCAGTCCCCCTTCGTAAAGAGGGGAATCACCACTCCAGTCTGCCAATCCAAAGGCACTGTCCCTGATGTCCATGCAAGGTTGTACAGGTGTGTCAGCCATGACAGCCCCACAACATCCAAGCCTTTAAGAACTCCGGGCGGATCTCATCCACCCACGGGGCCTTGCCACCGAGGAGTTTTTTTAACTACCTCAGTGACTTCGACCCCAGCAATAGGAGAGTCCGCCTCAGAGTCTCCAGGCCCTGCTTCCACAATGGAAGGCGTGAAGGTGGAATTGAGGAGGTCTTCGAAGTATTCTCCCCACCGACTCACGACGTCCCAAGTCGAGGTCAGCAGCACGCCATCCCCACTGTAAACAGTGTTGACGTTGCACTTCTTCCCCCTCCTGAGACGCCGGATGGTGGACCAGAATTTCCTCGAAGCCGAAATTCTCCAAGGCCTTGCCAAACTCCTCCCACGCCCGGGTTTTTGCCTCAGCAACCGCCGAAGCCGTGTTCCGCTTGGCCATCCGGTACTTGTCAGCTGCCTCCGGAGTCCCGCAGGCCAAAACAGCCCGATAGGACTCCTTCTTCAGCTTGACGGCATCCCTTACCGCCGGTGTCCACCAGCGGGTTCGGGGATTGCCGCCATGATAGGCACCAACGACCTTACGGCCACAGCTCCGGTTGGCCGCCTCA
The DNA here is from genome assembly GCF_024217435.2 of Syngnathus scovelli. Lineage (NCBI taxonomy): Eukaryota > Metazoa > Chordata > Actinopteri > Syngnathiformes > Syngnathidae > Syngnathus > Syngnathus scovelli. The sequence continues at coordinate 165,613 of NC_090849.1, forward strand.
ATAATGGAGGCGCGGAACATGGTCCACTCACGGGACGTGGACTCTGCCGGAGGTGGGAGTTGAAGCTCTTCCTGACAGGGGATTCTGACAGACGTTCCCAGCACAGAGCGTTTGGGTCTGCCAGGTCGGACCGGCATCTTCCCCCACCATCGGAGCCAACCCACCACCAGGTGGTGATCAGTTGACAGCTCCGCCCCTCTCTTCGCCCGAGTGTCCAAAACATGCGGCCGCAAATCCGATGACACGACTACAAAGTCGATCATCGAACTGCGGCCTAGGGTGTCCTGGTGCCAAGTGCACACATGGACACCCTTATGTTTGAACATGGTGTTCATTATAGAAAATCCGTGTCGAGCACAGAAGTCCAATAATAGAACACCGCTCAGGTTCAGATCGAGGGGGGGGGGGGCGTTCCTCCCAATCACGCCCTTCCAGGTCTCACTGTCATTGCCCACGTGAGCATTGAAGTCACCCAGTAGAACAATGGAGTCCTCAGAAGGAGCGCTCTCCAGCACTTCCTCCAGGGACCCTAAGAAGGGTGGGTACTCTGAGCTGATGTTTGGTGCATAGACACAAACAACTGTCAGGACCCGTCCCCCCCACCCGAAGGCGGAGGGAGGCTACCCTCTCGTTCACTGGGGTGAACCCTACTGTGTAGGTGCCCAGCTGGGGGGCAATAAGTATGCCCACACCTGCTCTACACCTCTCACTGTGGGCAACTCCAGAGTGGAAGAGAGTCCAGCCCCTCTCAAGCGGGCTAGTGCCGGAACCCAAACTGTGTGTGGAGGCAAGTCCGACTATGTCTAGTGTTAGATAAATTGTATATATATGTTATCATGCGTTCCCTAATGAGTACTTATTAATAAAGTTATTGCACAGAATGCTTGCTGTTTCGCCTTGCAGACATTACCCAGTCCACAACAAGTCAAACGATGCTGTCTGGAGCTTCCTGACCTTCTACACCTCTGGGAATCCAAGAAAGCTGTTGATAGCTCCAACTATTTTGTTGATGTCTGCACATGGCATTTCGTCTATGCACTCTTCATGTTTCTCATGGCATCCTGTCTGCGACTTCTAGTTTCACATAGAATCTCGTTTCTTCTCTCATGAGACAAAGCCCACGCTTTCCCCCCCACCTATCAGGGGCTAGTCTCACATTGTAGGTAGGGCATTCCTGAATAAAAAGAGTGAGGAGTGTAAACAGACCTTTAGTGTATTTCGGGACTGCTGTAAGTCTGATTGGACTCCTCGTGAGAAAAGACTCAACATTCTGCCTCACTGGTTTTGTCTGCTGATCCTTTTTCTGATTTTGAACCTAACAGATTTTTGGGGGCTCGTCCGGGATCTCAATAGACCTATTTCGGGGTCCTGGCCGACTTTTCGACGCAGGACAAGTCCTTGGCCAAGGCATATAGAGGAAACCCTTTTCACGGGGCTGTCTCGATCAGTCGGTTGGACACCGGAGTGGTTGACGAGATCATCCGAGGAGAAGGCCCAGCAGACTGTGAGTACGAATCTTGATTCTGTTGAAAGTAATGAAAGTGCAGTGACAAGAGGTCACTTAAAACCTTGACAATTCTAGACCCTATCAAGTGCAATTAGAAACAGTTAAATTCCACTGAGATGATGGAGTCCCCTGACTGATAAGTCAGTTAAATTCCATGGGAGAGCGGACCCATCTGTTTTCTAAAGAAGTACAGGTAATTTGGAGCAGTTAAATTCCGCTGAGGTGTCGTGGGGCCTCCTAATTAACCTTCCTAATGTGTTAGCTTTCTGCTGCCATCTGTGGTGTTTTTCTTAACTCTTGTTTAGCTGGTTTGGCTTCTTTATCAATGAAAAGTTGTTAAGATCCACGGGAGGGCGGACTCCCCTGCTTGCCTGTGGGACGATAAGAATGCGCATTGTGTGTGTATGGTTTGACTGAGAGTGATCTCATTTGAGCTCTCCTTTATGTAAACAGTGGCTTTGTGTGGGTCCCATTTTGAAGAGCATAGATTGTTTTTGTTTGTTTATTTTTAAAGATATGTTTAACAGTTTATCTCGGTGCAGTAAGGATATAGCAATTTTGCAAGACTTAAAATTAAAAATTAAAAAGCAAAATTACATTCTCATTTTCCCAGATGAGAGGAGAATTGAAAGATAAGGAGGACGAAGAAAAGATAAAAAAGAACTTGCTGTTGCACAGACAGGAAGATGATGACACAGTGTCAGCGCAAGCTCGCTTAAGACCCGCAGCTGAGAATGTGATGAATGAAAATGAGAAAAATGATCAAATTACAGAGACAGATGTTGTGGCACGGCAAAGCGAACCATCCTTTCCGTCTTTGTACCCCAAATTAAACAACTCATTGCTTCCTATAATTTGAGAGGTGATGAAGTACAACAGGTTTTCATGGCATCCTTAACCAAACATTGGGCAAGCATTAAAGGCACCTGGAGTCCTTTTGATCTCCAGGGCCGTCCATTGGAATATAACGGGGTGCCATTACAAATACAAATTGACCAACTATTGCAGGATAGAAATAATATTTCAACGTAGAGCAAATTACACAGACATTGGCCGTACTAAACAAAAACAAGATAAGTTGTTTGAAGACTTTAGGCACAGACCAGAAAGAGTGTTCAACTGATGTCTATGATCAACAACTCAAAAATGCTCTACATGCAAATTTGCGACCAGTATTATGTTGACAACGAATAAATTCGACAATTTTTTTTCCCTATAAAATGGTGCCGTTTGGGTTTGAAGTACATAGTCGCTTCAAAGGAGGAAAAGCATGATTTCAGATACACGATTGATCTATGAGACGGCTATCCCTTGTGCCAGGGGTGTCAAACTCATTTATTCGCGGGCCGCAGTGTAGTCATGGCTTCTTTTGGAGGGCCGGTATGACTGTCATACCCGAGTAGATGTGTGAGCGCCTCATATTGTGGGAGCTGCGGAACAAGCTGACGAGTACCTCGCTTTCAAATCAGACAAGTAAAAACTGGTCTAATATTTAAAATTTAACATATTACTAAAAGTGAAGATAATTTGCGATTCGAGTGATGGCACATGAATATGAAGCACAATTTGACACCTGTGCCTTATACAAAGGTAAAGTTGGATTGGAATTTGATGAAACGGATATGGACATCCACATATTCCATTAGAGTTTAAATTGCTTGCAATGTAATTGCGATTTAATTAACACCTGTGTGATTGATTGATTGAGTGAGTGAGTGAGTGAGTGAGTGAGTGAGTGAGTGAGTGAGTGAGTGAGTGAGTGAGTGAGTGAGTGAGTGAGTGAGTGAGTGAGTGAGTGAGTGAGTGGCTTTTCTGTCGCCTGCACATCATCTTTCCTGCATGGCTACGTTGCTGTCTCAGCCGCACCTGACCGTTGAAAGATGCGAGACACTCAATCCTGCCACTCTCATTCCCCTTCCTGACGACGGCGAATTCCATGATTGTGTCGATGCTGCCCAACAAATTGCAAAGGCTCGGCCTGATTTGGAAGATACGCCTCTGCCAGATGGTCATGTGGTTTTTGTTGATGGGTCTTCTAAGAAAAATGAATCTGGTGTGACCCTTACTGGGTATGCCATTGTTACTGCCGACGTGGTTTTGGAGGCTGCTAAACTGCCATCCAATATGTCTGCGCAGGCCGCTGAGCTCATTGCTTTGACTGGGGCCTGCAAATTGTTTGCAAACAAATCCGTCACTATCTGGACTGATAGTCAGTATGCTTTTGCTACAGTGCACGTTTTTGTTCAGCAGTGGAGCAACCGTGGCATGATAACTTCTGCAGGGAAGCCCGTCACCCATTCCACATTACTGACTCAACTTTTGGACGCTGTCCAGCTACCTTTGAAGGTAGCGGTTTGCAAGTGTGCTGCTCACACTGCGAGCTCTGATCCTGTTTCTCTCGGTAATGCTTTTGCTGACAAATCCGCTTAGGCCGCTGCAGAGGGCCTGCTCCATGTCCTCTCGTCTCTCACAGCTCATGATTCGATGTCACACATCTCCCCTGATGTGTTGCTTGACATGCAGTCTCAGAGCCCCTCCCAGGAAGGGCTCTCTTGGGAAAAACGGGGTGCAGCTAAAAACACTGTTGGTCTTTTTGTGTGACCTTTGGGCAAACCTGTCTTGCCTCGTAACTTGTTCAAATGGGCTGCTATTTCGAGTCATGGGGTCACCCATGTCTCGACAGGGGGTATGGTGAAACAAGTTGAAGCTATTTATACAACATACGGCTTTGCAGCTTTTTCACAACAATTTTGATCTGTGCTAAACATAACCCACAAGGCAATTTAAGACCTCAGAGAGGGAAATTCCCGACTCCGTTGTATCCGTTTCAGACAATACATATGGATTATATCCAATTACATAAATGTGAAGGGAAAGAATATTGTAGGGTCATAATAGACACATTTTTTAAATGGGTAGAAACATTTCCTACCAAACATGCTGATGCACTCACGGTGGCAAAGGCCTTATGCAAAGACATCATTCCAAGATACGGTATTCCAGAAAAAATTTACAGCGACAATGGTCCACATTTTATAAATCAGATAGTGCATAACATTGGGAGAATGTTCCACATAAATCTAAAGAACCATTGTTCCTATCGTTCACAATCAGTTGTTGAGAGATCTAACGCGACTATAAAAAACAGATTAAAGAAATGTATGGAAGAAACCAAACGACCATGGACTCAGTGCTTAGACCTGGTCAAAATGTACATAAATATTACAAGTACAACAGGGCTAACTCCCTATGAAACTATGTTTGGAAGACCTTACAGGCTTCCTCAGTTCAAGAACACATGGGAGATCCCCGAGAAAGCCGCGTTAGCTGATTACATGAGAAAAATGTTGGAACGTCAAAAGAATCTAACCAATAACACTGATGGTGAACCCATTTCTCCGCAGGAAGACCCCAAAGTGGTACTGGGAGACTGGGTTTTGATCAAGAGTATCAAGAGGAAGAATTGGCATTCACCTAAGTGAGAAGGTCCCTTTTTGGTACTACTCACGACACCTAATGCTTCGAAAATAGCCGAACGCAACACGTGGATTCATTTATCTCATTGTAAAAAGGTGATCTCTGCAGACCCAACCTAAGTACGGAAGATGAGCAAAGTCTGGTAATAGTGCCTGATCCTGGTGCCAAGATCCAGGGTTGACACGAAAGCTAGCAGAAGCCAATTTTCAAGACACCAACCTGAAGCTCAGGGTGTTGACTCTGAGGAGATCCAAAACATGAGCATTAGAGAGTCATTTGGTGAGTGCTTTAATCGGGCTGTAGCCTGCGCAAAGTCTACCGTGTGCTTTTGGTTGCTTTTGCTGGTTTGTGTTACCATTATATTTTTTTCGGGGGTTATTTTATTTGTATGGATAGAGTACCATGAGCCTCGAACATTCTTCTCTCAGGCAGCTACCAACGCTAATTCTAATCAATATGGCTCATGGGGGAACAATTGATAGACATAAGCGCGACACCAAATCCCCTTTTGATCAGGTTGTTTGTATTCCAGTAACCGTCTGCGTTCCAACTTGCGTACCATGGCTTTTGTCTTGGACTTACAATAAGTCATTAATGTTTACTGTGGCTCCTAATACATCTTCTTCTATTATTTTACCTATGAAAAGTTTGAAAGGTTTCGAAATGGTCACCCCGCTCTCTGGTTCCAGTGAAGAGGCTGTGTTCTTTGCTAAACGAGTGACTTTGAAAAATCAGGGCAAAAGCCTCCTTTTGACTCTTACACTCCCTGATGGTCAAATTTGTCCTCCAAATGCCACCTTGTTTAACACTTCTTGTTGGGGTTTTCAACTGTGGGCTTGGTCCTCTGGAATCGATCCTCACTTTCCTATTGCTATTTGCATTAATAAAACAATGTCGGTCGCAGACCGTCCCGTTACAAATAATTACACCCTGTCAGCAGGAGCAAAAATCACAAGTATGCTCCTCACTGATGTAGACAGCTATTTTGTAGCCTCCACAGGGATAAGCGGTCAAACCAACAACTGGCTTCTTATGACTGAGCAGGCCGCGAGGATGGCTAACACCAGTTGCATTGCATGCATGGGTCCAAGACCTCTTTTTGAAAATCATACCTGCAAATATAGTTCCTAAGTGTGCTGTTGTTTTAATGTTAAACTCATCCATTTCACCCACTCATGATTGTTTTAAATGGGATGAGGTTTACCCTGTTCCCTCTATGACAAAATCTAAACCCCTTTTTTCGTCCGATGTAGCTAAGGGTAATTTTACATGCATTAGATTACCTGGTACCGGTGAGAAGCTCGGTGCCCTACCTACTCCATGGTGTGGGTCCATGACCAAGGTCACTGCCCCTTTTTTGCCCATTGCTCGTAGTGATATTTGGTTTTGGTGTAATAGTAACAAACTTTATGATAGGTTGTCTTTAAACAGCTCTGGAATTTGCGCTTTGGTACCCTATTGCTACCTGTTCATTTGATACCAATGTCCTCTTATGATCTGACATCTTTTGCTAAGTCCGTAGTGCCCGTATTCTGGCCGAGAACGAAACGAAACGCCGAATGGCGGGGCACAGCTAATCCAACTTACATAGACGCCATTGGTGTTCCTAGAGGAGTACCGGATGAGTATAAGCTGGTGAATCAGATAGCAGCTGGTTTTGAATCCGCCCTGTGTTGGTGGTGTACTATTAACAAAAATGTTGACAGGATTAACTACGTCCATTACAACGTGCAGAGGCTTGGAAACTGGTCCGAGGCGGGTTTCAAGGCGGTCCACTCCCAACTGGCCGCTACTTCCCTCATGGCTTTCCAGAATCGAATGGCCCTTGACATGCTACTCTCAAAAGAGGGCGGTGTCTACGCCATGTTCGGTGAGCAATGTTGCACGTTTATTCCAAATAATACTGCAGCCGGCGGAAGCCTGTCCCAGGTCCTTGAGGGCCTGCGGACCTTGAACGGGAAGATGAAGGAACACGGTGGGGTGAACACAGAGGTTTGGACCGACTGGTTGAACGTGTTCGGAAAGTACCGCACCCTGGTTTCCTCTGCCCTGGTCTCCATTGCCGTTTTCTCTGCCATTTTGACCTTGTGTGGATGTTGTTGCATTCCTTGTCTCCGATCCCTAATTAACAGGCTAATTACAACTGCTATCTCTCCACCAGCTGAGACTTTCCCGTTGCTCCAAAGGGATGACCTTTCGATCGACGCGGGATCCTTCTCTAGTGACGACCCGGTCGGCGACTCTATTGTGGTAAACCTGTCCGGTTTGTTTCCTGACCCTAGCTTTGCCGATTATGACTCAGTTTCCTCCTGAGTGTAAGTTAGTTCTTGCGAAATGTGATCCCTTGGCTGAAAATCTTTTTGAAGTGGCCATATGGGTGATGAGTTGGTCTCCGGGAACTTATGATAAAACAGGGGGGAATTGTTAGATAAATTGTATATATATGTTATCATGCGTTCCCTAATGAGTACTTATTAATAAAGTTATTGCACAGAATGCTTGCTGTTTCGCCTTGCAGACATCACCCAGTCCACAACAAGTCAAACGATGCTGTCTGGAGCTTCCTGACCTTCTACACCTCTGGGAATCCAAGAAAGCTGTTGATAGCTCAAACTATTTTGTTGATGTCTGCACATGGCATTTCGTCTATGCACTCTTCATGTTTCTCTTGGCATCCTGTCTGCGACTTCTAGTTTCACATAGAATCTCGTTTCTTCTCTCATGAGACAAAGCCCACGCTTTCCTCCCCACCTATCAGGGGCTAGTCTCACATTGTAGGTAGGGCATTCCTGAATAAAAAGAGTGAGGAGTGTAAACAGACCTTTAGTGTATTTCGGGACTGCTGTAAGTCTGATTGCACTCCTCGCGAGAAAAGACTCAACATTCTGCCTCACTGGTTTTGTCTGCTGATCCTTTTTCTGATTTTCTGCCAGTTCGGGCTCCTTTCCAGCCAGAGAGGTGACATTCCATGTCCCAAGAGCCAGCTTCTGCAGCTGGGGATCGGACCGCCAACGTCCCTGCCTTTGGCCGCCGCCCAGCTCACAATGCACCCGACCCCTTTGGGCCCTCCCATAGGTAGTGAGCCCATGGGAAGGGAGACCCACGTTTCCTTTTCGGACTGTGCCCGGCCGGGCCCCATGGGTGAAGGCCCCGCCACCAGACGCTCGCCTTCGAGCCCCACCTCCAGGCCTGGCTCCAGAGGGGGGCCCTGGTGACCTGCATCCGGGCGAGGGAAATCTGAGTCCATATATGTTTTTCCTCATAAGGGGCTTTTTGAGCCGTGCTTTGTCTGGCCCCTCAACTAGGACCCTTTTGCCATGGGTGACCCGACCAGGGGCATGAAGCCCCAGACAGCATGGCTCTTAGGATCATTGGGACACGCAAACCCCTCCACCACGGTAAGGTGACGACTCACAAAACTAATTTTCATTATTTTTGTTCATGTTTTATAGAAGAGAAGGGCCGTTGAGATTTTACTAAACCAAAAAATATTATTGTCAGTCAGTTGTGCAGAAAATGTCTCGCACTGAAACCTAATTATCTCCTCAATTTCTCGAAGATTGCTGATTTGAGTGAAACCAAACTATTATCAAATTGAAAGAACAGAGTCTAATCTTTCATTCGGTCCCACCCATGTTTACATAGCCCCAGCAGACAATATTCTGTAGGCCTTGGAAAATGAGTGAAAATGCTCAAAATTGGCTTGGATTTAAGGGGTTTTCTTTTCTGAGAATGTTTGGCATTTAAAGAGTTAAGTACCCCTAACCAGCGTGAAACATTTTTGGACAGAGAAAAAAAAGACAAACTGAGCCCTGTGCCATCAGTGTCCGTCAGTCAGTCCATCCATCCATCCAACCATAACCATCCACCCATCCAAATGTTTCAAAATTTCAAGTACCCTGTGAGCTTCCACCACACGGGCACTTGTACCCCAATTTGAGAACAATTGACTCCAGGCATTTTACTCAGACAGCTAGATATGATACACTTTGTAGGTACAGTAAATGGTAAATACCTAATTCATCTTGTGAGGGAAATTGGATCATACTTACTTAAATGTAAAGCACATAAAACACTTTAATGTGCTCCCACTTCATGCAAATTCAGTTGTTTGTAGTTTTCTTTGGCATTTTATGCGTAACTCCAATGGAGTTAACATTAAATCAAGACGTGACTTGGGTTTTGACTTTCAGTGTTAAATTCAGGATTAAAAATAGTACTCAACTAATTTTGATACAGTACATGGAGGGATAATTAATTTACACTTGTATATTTTGGTGGAATTACTCCACCAGTATACAGGGTGTTAGAATAGGCCTCTTTGGCACATGTGATTAGCTAGGTAGCTTGAGCTATGTCGTTATATCGCTGTAACCCTTCTCTTGCTTCATTAGCTTTCTCTTCTCTATGAAACTCTTTGCACATACGTAGAGGTTGCTCTCAGTTAAGACTACAAGGTCACACATTATCACACAGGCTAGGCAGAGTCGCCTGCAGGAGGGTAGCCCAGAGTAGTATAAGAGCAGGAACCCTGGTGGTGGGAGTTAGACGTTCATCCGTATCTCGCAGAGAAGGCTCCACAGCTGTGTCTCGATAATTCTGGCATACATTAAATAGTTAAATTGTGAAGGCTGCCTCTTGGTAATTAATGTTAGCATATCGAGCATTAAAGATAAAGAACTGGGAACAAACCTAACAGATGGTGCCGTGACCCGTGGTCTTGTGCTCGCTGATCCTGTTTTTCCAACATCACTAACATTCCCGCGGAAATTTTAACAATTTCGACTGGGCCCAAAAGGTGACCAGAATACCTTGTTTTTGATAAGAAAATGTTCTGCCTAACTCTATGGAGGTAGATTGTTGAAATTTCTGAGAACGAGGATTGTGTTTGTGTGTGATCAAAAATTTGCTAAGAAATACTAAAAATACTGTAGTAACATAAAATAGTGTGAGTTATGATAAATGCCAGAATGATCGAAGTTTATGTTTTTTGAAAGCGCTCGTGACTTCTGTGTGAAGTCAAGGCCACTGTGTGAGGTCTGGTCAAGTTAAAAGAGCTCGTGACTTCTGTGTGGGGTCAAGGCCACTGTATGAGGTGTGGTCAAGTTAAAAGAGCTCTGTGATTTCCGTGTGAGGTCAAGGCCACTGTGTGAGGTCATCTCAAGTTAAAATTCATTGTATACTTCTGATTTGTTTAGTGATTATTGTTTGAGGTTAAAAAAAAAAAAATAAATTAAATACATTTGACTGTTGGTAATCGAATTATCATTACTTTGGTGTGAATTTTAAGTGAAAGACTTGGGAAATAGTGTAGGAGAGATTGCAAGTGCAGTCAAAAAATGGCGGCGAGAAATAGAGTGACAGAAGGTGGAAAGAGAACGCTAGGGGAGAAAATTGATGTTGTTGTGAGTTGGGGAGGGGTCGGTCCCCTGGAGGGGGAACCCCCAAATAAGGAGGCCAGAAGGGCCATTTTAAGAGAGGTAAGAAACAAAGAACATCAATGAGATGATCAATGCAAACTTAGGGGATCGAGGGAGAAAACAAAAGAGGGTCGGAAACATACAGGATTTGATCAGATTTTGTCGGGATGTGTTTACACATCCAGCTTTTTGTGAGGGGGATGAAATTGAAAGTGAGCTTGAAGCTTCCGCTCAACGAGGGAAAGGGCAGATAGTTGGTAGAAGTAACCGTCAAATTATTGCATAGCGTGGCCCTGAGGTGCTGAAGGCCCAGGGTCATTTGCTTGTTGATGTGATGCAGGCACCTGTGATTGACATTAAGCAAGGGACTCTGACGTGTGAGATAGAAGGCCCAATCACTACAGAGTGTGGGGCCAAGGGAACTACAAAGATAAACTGGCCACCTTATCTGAAACGGTACGCCATCTAAGTGACAAAATGAGAGAATTGACAAAACAAAAGAGGGATGGAAGGCCCTGCATTGGGCTGGATGACAGTGACGATGGGGGACCACATTGTATGGAGCTGGATGAACCGTTTGTCGAGGATTTAGTAACAGTCACAGGCAACATAGATTGTGGCGATGATAATACTATTCCTCTCCGAAAAGGAGATATTTACAAAATTGTGGCAGAAGAAGGTACATCGGATGAGAAAGTGTTTGTGGTACAGGATGTAACAACAGACGGGATGGGCCAGGCGACTGCCAATTGTTTTGTGCCATTGAGACAACCAGATAAGACTCATACAGACGCCACTAGTACGCCATTAAAACAACAAAAACGTGATAAGGGACGGCCTAGCGCTGGCTTCACTGCATATCCTTTATCGGCCATGAAGCCAAGCATGCCTGATGCGTACAGAGGTGAACCTTCGGTATCTAAGACACGTGCATCACGGGTTATTACTAGACCAATGAATGCGAAAAGAGATGATGACCAAAACAGGCATTTACAAGACCCGTTAGTTGAATCCACTGATAGAACGGGCAGAATCATTTCTAGTGAAGAGAGAGCAACACCAATTTGTACATGTTATGTTAGATAAGACAATCTCATGTACGTTTAGATGCTCATATCTCTACAAGTCTCTTTATTAGTTTATATAAACATAACTGCTCAATCAGAACACGAATACAACACACATAACTGTGTGAACACACATAGGCACACACACAGGGGTGTGACGCCCCCCACACTCAGGTACCAAATGGTCATGTAACAAGTTCCCGCCTTTCCGGGCAGTATAAAAGAAGCTGATGTGGAGAAGGACGCTGTTGTTTCATCTGCTGCCGTGCCTCGTGCATTGGCCGCCATTAAACAACCCGAGATCTTGCCAATAAAGAACCAACTCTATACTCTACATCTTTGTTGTTCCTGGCTCAACATCGGACATCCCGCACAACACGCAACAGATGGCGACCCTGACGTGGGTTTTGTCCAGTTGAGCAGGTTTTGGCCGCTTTCAGGTGAGGCTTGCTGCCTTGGGTCGGAGGTCTGCCCCCCCCACCCCAGTTTGTTTTTTCCTTCACAAACTGGGACCTCCACCCGTGGTGGTATTGCCTTGTCTGACGCCTAGCGTATTTTGCCGTGAGTTGAACGGGTTTGTGTACATGAACTTGTTCTCCTGGTAAAATAAGACTGACGTCTGTGGAGGGGACTTGGTTATTTGTTGGGTTACATATGCGCTGTTGTTGTGTGTGTCCCGTTGTTCGTCATGTTTTGATGTAAAATTATGCCGGTTTCAATGTGGTTCCGAGACCTGCATCTTGTGGTTTGTTATTTGTGAAATTTTGGCCGCTGACTGTACCCGGCATTTGTGTTTGGCGGTTTCGCTGAGGTTCCGAGAACTGTGTCTTGTGGTTTGTTGTTAGTAAAATTTTGGCCAAGGAGTTACCCGGCATTTGCGTTTGGTGGTTTCGATGAGGTTCTGAGACCTGCGTCTTGTGGTTTGTTATTTGTAAAATTTTGGCCGACTGAGTTACCCGGCATTTGCGTTTGGCGGTCGTCGATGTGGTTCCGAGACCTGCGTCTTGTGGTTTGTCATTTGTAAAATTTTGGCCATAGCATTTTTTGAATGTGTATGTGTGATCAGTAAGCCGCTGCATTTTTTCCCGGCATTTTTTGAATGTGTATGGCAGGGGTCACCAACCTTTCTTAAACGGAGAGCTACTTCCTGGGTACTGATTAAGGCAAAGGGCTACCAGTTTGACACACACTTCTGAAATAGCCAATTTGCTCAATTTAGCTTTCACTTTGTGTTATTATTGTTATTTTCAGTTCTCATGTATGTGTGATTTTAACAAGAATAGCAAAAATACAGCCAAACCTCGGTTTTCGACCACAATCCGTTCCAGAAGGCGGTTCGAGAAGCAAATCGGTCGAATTCCGAATCCATTTTTCCCATTACAAATAATAGAAAAAATTTTAGTCCGTTCCAAGACTAAACCCCCCCCCCCTTTTTTTTTTTATACATTTTTTTCATTTGCGCATTTTTCTCCGATTGCGCAACTGCAGCGCACCGCCGAACGCGCAACCGTAGCACGTCGCCGACCCGCAACTGCACAGCGCTGGTTGTATTATTGTGACAGAGCCGTCGCTGAAATTTAGAAAATATCCTGATGTACTTTCTAAAATTTAAGTGGACTTCAGTGCTCGGGGAGCTTTATTTGGTCCGATCGCGCAACTGCAGCGCGCCGGGCGCTCAGTGTCGCATTGCTTTAAGAGCGTCTTTGTGTTATAGGATGGCTTAATGCTCCCACTTGCTTTCGTTGGAGGCATGATTAGGGATTAATACAATCCTCAAAGTAACAAAAATAGAATAACTAAAGATTCAGTCGGCATCCGGGCCGCGCGGTCGGGTTTTCTCGGGTCCTCCCGGCTCATCTCGTGAGGTTCGACCTCCGAATTTTGTTCAACAACCGAAGCAAAAAAATCTCGAATTTTTTGTTCAAATTCCGATTTGTTCGAGAACCGGGACGTTCGGAAACCGAGGTTTGACTGTAAAATAGATAGATGCAGCTCACTGACAAGTGCCGCTATTTGAGCTAATTTTAGAACAGTCCTGCGGGCGACTCATGCGGTCCTCACGGGCTACCTGGTGCCCGCGGGCACCGTGTTGGTGACCCCTGGTGTATGTGATCAGTTAGCCGCTGCGTTTTTTCCCGGCATTTTTTGAATGTGGATGTATGCTCATTTAGCCGCTGCATTTTCTCCCGGCATTTTCTGAATGTGTGACCGTTTAGCCGCTGTGTTTTCTCCCGGCATTTTTTGAATGTGATCATTTGGCCGTTGTGAACCTCCCGGCAGACATAACTGATTTGGGCTTTTGTTGTTTATTTTTTTATATTTTTTCCCTCTCTTGTTGCCTGGTGATCACAATTGAAGATAAAATTCCTCTCGCCTGTAAGTATAGTACAAATTGAGATGAAAAGGATTTGATGATTACTCAAGGGCACCATTGACGTCAAATGGTTCAATGGAGAAGGCCCGTTTCCTGTGGCTGGACAAGACAGGACCATCTAGTCCAGCCGGGATGGGTATGATAATGTGTCCGGGACACCTTGCTGGTCCCTTTCGCTCCCCAACGATGCTATTGACACATTACGTGAATGTGTCAAAAGGGTGGGGTGGGGGGGAGTAGAATAATTTAGTCTACTGTAATATTCAATGTTTTGTCAAATGTAATTGTTTTTGGAGTCTTAACAGGACATATAACAATTCAACACACAGTAATGAGAGGAGCAGAAGAAACATCTCAAATGACTTATGCAAAGGTTGCAGAAAAGGTGCTGTTTTTCCAGACGTGTTGCTGCTCTTTCGGTGGCAGATCCAGATGGGGATTTGCTCAGCAAACTACTGCGGATACGGAAGCAAAGACCGTGGTCCAGATCACCCCAATGTTCTGGCTGAAGGTCCCAAGAAGGAGGGGGACGGAGCCTGCGTGGACTGGACCCCTATAAAGTGGCGGAGCGCATCTCACATACCGACCGGCTGGCCGGCAAAGGAGACACGTCTGTCCCAGTGCGCCCCATGTGAAGGGTTCCTGCAAGGAACCAGATCCGCCATCGACAGCATCCCCACCCCCAGTTCAAACAGAGGCAGAATAATCCTCTTCCCCCTTGGTGGCCAGGTAGTCTACCCTGAGCCACTGAAGAAAACGACCGCGCGGCAGACATTTCCAAGTTCACCCCGGACCGAGCAGAGCTGCAAAGGGGGTGAGAATTGTGCTCGCACTCCACCAGTGGGTATGCCAAGCCCCCAATGGCTGAACAATCACGAGCAATTTTTGCCTTGAACTGTTGTTATTGATAACATTCTGGTCACCTAAGGCAGAGGGACCGTGTGAGACTTTTCCTGCATTATAACATCTTGCCGCAGGTTTTTCACTCACGCACTAAAATTGAACTGGAGTATTGGGGCATAACCTCGTCTTCACTGGGAATTATTGCTGTCATTGTTGTTTTTATCATGCATCACCCTTCACGATCCCCAACCCGTCCCCTATCATTTACTCTTTTAGTGCTAGTTTTTTGTGCTCTTGCTCTCTTCGCTGTCACTCCTGTAGCGTGTTCTGTTAAATTAGACAATCTCATGTACGTTTAGATGATCATATCTGTACAATTCTCTTTATTAGTTTATATAGACATAACTGCTTGTCATGTAACATGGGGAGAAGAGATGGTGCAAATGGTGAATATGGATTGTTCACAGGAATAAATTGGCAGAGCTGAAATTCCAAATTTGTCCAAAAGATGGCGCCAGACCGAAACATGGGACCAAAAAGGGGCCAAAATAAGCTAAACTAGTAAAAATAGAAATAAAACAGGAACACGGTGTCGGATTGTGAGTCAAGCATGGAAGCACAAATGTGATTTTTACTTTTTGATTTCTTTGCTTGGCTAAAATGTATTCTGTAACAGCTTACGCAATATTATTAGTCAATTCGATCAAGGGGCCCGACACTGTGAGAGTAGTGGCGTGACATAAATTGTTTGGAGAAGCACAAATGTGATTTTACTTTTTGATTTCTTTGCTTGGCTAAAATGTATTCTGTAACCGCTTACAAAATATTATTAGTCAATTCGATCAAGGGGCCCTCCACTGTGAGAATAGTGGCGTGATATAAATTGTTTAAAGAAATAGATTAAAGGTTTGGATTTTTATTTCAGAGTTAATTGAAGTGTAACTTTAAAGAGTCATCCTCATGAAACAGGAAGTGAAGAAAAGAGGAAGTGAAAGGTTTTACCAGGGGCTAGCTGTACATTTGGTGGAAAGTAATGCGTGGGCGGAAACAGCTGCTGAAGGCAACAGGTGTCCGAGCGTGGGAAACTGGGCAATCTTACCCTATAGGGGCGTGGGAAACTGACCAATCTTACCCTATAGGAGCGTGGGAAACTGACCAATCTTATCCTATAGGGGCGTGGGAAACTGGGCAATCTTACCCTATAGGGAGGGTATAGGTACCAGAAGAAAGAAAGGGGGGGGGGGGACAGAGAAGTCTATAAAAAGTCCTGCAGGGGCAGCTACGGGGCTTTTGAAGAAGCCCGAAGGAGTTTCAAGCTTTTATCCAAAGTCCCGGGATCTTTGTGTGGGACGCAGGATCGTTTGCTTGGATTAACTTGGATTTACTCAAAAGAATTGGACTGGACAACTTTGCATGAGGAACTAGGTGAGGGGAACGACTTTTCTGTATTTACGCGAGGGGGGGAATAGCCATCGGGTCGTCAGCCCCCTCGAGGCCAACCTGTTTCTCTAATTTGGATTTTAGAAGTAAAATCGAACTGATCACTCGACTTTGCTTCCACCAAAAATAGCACCCAACTGGTATCTACATTTTCCCTCTTTCATGAACTGTGTTTTGCAATCGAATTGTTCTGGGATTGAATGATTTTATTAGCACGGGTATCAGTGAGTGAAATTGTTTGGTTTCTGGAGTAATTGAGATTTGTAATTTGTAATGTGCAGGGTCGTGGGAGAGGCAGAGGTAAAAAATGAAACAACGGGAATCAATATGATGCATATCGCAACATCTAAAACAACCCTTATCAAACCTACCGGTGTTATGTGTGTAGGGAGTATGGACACATGGCTCGGAACTGTCCTACATTCATATCACAGGCTAACCCACTGCTGTCAAATCAACAGACATACCTGGCATTGCCCGCGCCACAAACATTACCAGCATTGACGTATGAGGAACCCCAGAATAATGCAGGTCATAGATACTATCAGCCACCTAACCCACAATTTCTGCTTTCAGCGCAGAACTGTCAACCACAATTGAATCAAGTTGATCATTCCAAATAGGGATGCCGGGACTCCACTGAGGAGGGTGAACCATTTCCAGCTCAAGAAATCATGCTCAAAGTAGGCGGAAGACAGCATACTTTTATGTTGGACACTGGGGCAAGGTACAGCACTATAACATCCTCTCTCCCTCTACAGATATTGTATGTGTCGTGGGGTTTTCCGGTAAAACTGAAAATTGCTATCTGTCTGTACCACAATTTTGTGTCTACAATTCAAAATCATCCAAAAGAATATTTCGACACCAATTCCTTTTAAATGACAGATGTCCAACCAACTTGATGGCCAGGGATTTGATTGCAGCGCTACAAGACATAATTAGTTGCACACCAAAATATACAGATGTACGATTCCCCGATGGGGAAATTCTGCGGACATTTGAGCATGGCCACCAATTGCAGATGGCTCAAGAAGTGAATCGAGATGGAGAGTCTGCTGTAATCTATTGGGCTGCTCTCGATCGCCCCTCAAAGATGATAATGGAGAAAACCATTAAACCCTGGATGAATTGGATTGAGTCACTTAGAGGGTATGCAGTACCAGCAGACGATACGCATCACTGAATTATTTTCTTTTGCTGGAGCAACACAATGAGGAAGAGTCCTAGCGAGAGTTCTTTGAAGATATTTGCCATGTGCTGGCACCCTCTGATGCGACATTGGAGGTATTTTGTTGTCATTGGGAAAGCAGGTGTGGCTGCTCACCCAAGGTGGAATATGGAGCTGGTTGAATTGTACAAAATAAATCTTGAAATGGCACCTCACATAACACTTCTTGTGGCAGGCAAGAAACCTTGTGCCTATGATGGCGCAAGCATTGCAACAAACTGATTGGAGTTCTCCAGCTGAAGATGTTTTGGAACATTCCAAGGCGGCTGACTTGTTTAGAATCTTGGTATGTGAGAAGATAGAGGCAAAACTTGATAGAGTGATCCGCTCACGGACTCATGGGCGAGAAGGAACTGACTCCGTGATAGCGGCAGATATGATATCTTCTGTGCCCGAGGGGGTGTATGCGAAGGGGCCTTTTGATGTAGGTTATTGTGACGCGGAGCCAGTTGTGGTTGAACTGGACACAGAAGCACCAATTTATCGCGCTCAATACCCGATCAGCAGTCTCATGACTAAAAAAAAAAATAATTGACAATCCAGGGGATGCTCGCAGCAGGTGTTTTGGTTCCCTGGTTATCACCTTACAATACTCCCATAAATCCAGTTGAAAAAACAGGTAAACCACATGCTAGATTGGTTCATGATCTGAGACTTATAAATGCACATGTCAAACATGTAACATTTGTGACCCCGAATCCATACACAATGTTGGCCGATTTGTCATCAGAGCATAAGTGGTTCACTGTTATGGATTTTTCGAATGCAATTTTCTGCATACGACTTGTGGAAAAGCCAAGGCCATACTTCGCTTTTACATTCAAACGACAACAGTACACTTACACAAGACTGCCGCAGGGCTTCTCTGATTCGCCTGCGCTGTTTAATGATGTGCTGTTGCATGTGCTAGGGAAATTTAAACACCGATGTTTGGAAGATTGTGTGATTCTGGTGTATGTACGTAGACGACATTTGCATTGCCGGCCCCAGAGAGGCACGGACTGCTGAATTGTCCATTGCGTTGTTGATCTACCTTTATTCTAAAGGTCTGAAGGTTTCAAGGGACAAACTTCAGCTCTGTCGACCAAGAGTAAGCTTTTTGGGACGCACAATATCAGGTACAGGTGTTGGCATGTCAACCTCACACCGTCAAGGTATCCTTAAACACCCACGTCCAGCTACGGTTCAAGGAATGATGAAGTTCATGGGTATGACGATTTTCAGCAAAAATTACATCAGTGAATATGCTGCGATTGTGGCCCCGTTATGAGAGCTCATTCGCTCTACGGGGGCTATCACACTGCAGGCTAAATTGGATTGGACACCAACAGCAGATGAGGCGTTCATAGAAATCAGGAAAAGACTTCAATTGGTCACCGAACTGCACAAACCTGACCCAACCTCAACCTTCTATCTTGAGGTAGAGGTCGACTGCCATTTTGTTAATTCAATATTATGGCAAAAGGGGCCTCTGGGCCGAAAGGTCCTGAGATACTACAGTTGCTCCTTGGATGACCCGGAGAAGGGACATCTGCATTGCATTCAAATGATGTGTGCTATTGTGCGCGCCCTGAAAGTGACTAGGGGCGCTCCGGTTCTATTTCTTGCAGTTGTGTCTTTTATAAACAATTCATTTTGAGTGCTAAACGAAAATTGACAGTTTTGGCTGTCTTGGACAACCCAAGGATCTCATTTCAGGCCTGTGAGAAACAAATGACCTCTTATTTGGCGGATGGCACCCCACACAGAGGTTTCCCAATTTGACGGACAAGCCTATAGAGGGTTCAACAATTTTGTTTTTTGACGGACACAGCCACAGGGATAGGGAGGGTTCTCTTGTTGCGTCATACGCTGTGGTTGAACAAGTGGATGAGTTTGACTTGGAGCTTTTTGTGACTGTTGAGGCTGCATTGATGCCTGCCTCTTCATCTGCACAAGCAGCAGAGGAGATGTGCAGGGCGCTTGAGTTGTCTCAAGGGGACATTGTTTCCATTTATAGTGACTCGGCATATGCAGTTGCTCACTATGACCTCAAATTTTGGATGAAAACTGGGTACTTAAAAACTAAGGGGATCCCAATTAAACACCAAACGTTGATGAGATGGTTGGAAGAAGCTATTAAAATGCCGAAACGTGTGGTCATTGTGAAATGTTCGGGACATCAAAAAACTGGAACTATTGTTGTAAATGGCAACACTGCTGATCTAGCGGCCAAATGTGTGGCGAACTATCGTGTGAAAGGAAGCGCTCAGTTTAGCCAGGACGGCTGCGATGAGGCAGATTGTAAAAGAGAAATGTTTTCTCCTTGTCAATTATTTTGTCTTTACAGAAGGAGGCTGGCCCTTCTGAGATTCAGCGCTGGTTGACTGCGGGAGCTGTTGTTGACTCGCAAGGACTGTACAAAGCCCCTAGTGGTAAGCCTGCAGTTCCGTCGCAGCTGCTATTGGAGTTCTGTACTGAGGTGCATAAGGTGGGGCACAGCTCTGGCTCGGTTCTGGCGGAAAAGATTTCTCGCACTTATTGGCACCCGAATTTAAAAGACATTTGCAAGTACCATGTGGAGACATGTCCAGCTCAGTGGGCCAGTGGTCGACTGTCCGCTCTGAGACTGGAAGGTTGTGGGTTCAATCCCGGTCGGGTCATACCAAAGACTATAAAAATGGGACCCTTGCCTCCTTGCTTTGCACTCAGCATTAAGGGTTGGAATTGGGGGGTTACATCACCAAATGATTCCCGAGCGCGGCACCGCTGCTGCTCACTGCTCCCCTCTCCCCAGGGGATGGATCAAAATCACACGAGGATGGGTTAAATGCAGAGGACAAATTTCACCACACCCAGATGTGTGTGTGACGATCATTGGGACTTTGACTTGCTCCACTTTTAACCCTAAAACTAAAATGAAATTGGCGATGGACGCCTTTCCTGTCCCACCATGCTCATGGGCAGAGATGGTGGTTGATTTCGTGGATATGGGAGGTGACTCTCGGGTCCATAGATACAGGTATATTCTAGTCGCAGTGGACGTTTTCTCGCACTGGGTCGAGGCGACGCCATGTAAGACGACAAGGTCGGCTGAGGTGATCAATTGGTTAATACACAGCCACATTCCCCGTTTTGGCAATTCGATCTGATAACGGCACTCATTTTACAGCGGAAGACTTGCATGAGATAGAGGAGATGTTTGGGATTTCAAGAAGTCTGGGCTCAGCAATATACCCACAGTCGCAAGGGCCAGTAGAAAGAGCGAATCGGACACTAAAAGGACAGTTGGCAAAGATAATTAGCTCTACAAATTTGAAATGGCCTGACGCACTCCCCATTGCATTGTTTTCAATGCGCTCCACCACACACTCTGCAACAGGCCTGTCTCCTCATCAGTTGTTGACTGGGAGAGAGATGCCTGCGCCAGCTGCTCCGTCCTTGGCAGATGCACCAGGGGTGTGTTGTGAAATCACAGATAAAGTCTGACGCGAACATTTGAAAGAATTGCATGCTGCTGTCCAGTTTCTTTCTTTTCAGAATACTGACCTCCTTCACTCTGATAATTCCAGTCCCGATCCCCCAGAGGTGCCTCCGGGTTCATGGGTGTACAGGAAGGTTTTGCACCGAGAATGGAGTGAGCCACACTGGGCGGGTCCATTCAAGGTGGCTGAGTCTACAACTCACTCTTTGCGTGTCTGGCTAGACACGGCAGAAACAAGGAAGAGTAGGTATTGGCACAAGTCGCATTGTCGGTGACAACACAACCTTTAGAACGCACACTTCGAGAGACTCAAGATTCAAGATTCAAGAGTTTTTTATTCGCCATGTTTGAGCGTGCCAAACAAGGAATTTGACTTCGGTAAATCACAGCCTCTGTTCAACATTTAGGTGACTAACAACAACATTCAGGACATGTGAAGAACGAAAGATATTCTCAAACACTCCCTGATCTTAAACTCCCAAGAGGGCAAGGAAAAACTCAAAACTCCAGCTAGGGGAAATGAGAAACCTTGATTAGAGACCACAGATGGGAGGGTCCCTCTTCTAGGATGACCAGGCTGCAATGGGTGCAGAGAGGACACATAGTACAAACAGTGTAGACAAAAAAGGTGTGGCAAGCGGGATGTTATTGCACAGTAATGACTCTGAGACTCTAAGAGTGGTGTGAGTTCATCAGAGCGACAGCCTGGGGGAAGAAGCTGTCTCTGTGTCTGCTGGTTTTAGTGTACAGAGCTCTATAACGGCGTCCGGAGGGGAGTAGTTCAAACAGGCTGCAACCTGGGTGCGAAGGGTCTGTTGAGATGTTACTTGCACGTTTCCTGGACTCGAGCCAACTTGGCTTTAAAGGGCATGTAAAGACACTATGGGGTCCGAAAATGTATTTGATAAAGATGGACTTATCTTTGCATAGCCCGAAATGGAAACGTGGGTCCCCCTTCCCATGGGCTCACCACCTGTGGGAGGGGCCGAAGGGGTCGGGTGCAATGTGAGCTGGGCGGCAGCCAAAGGTGGGGACCTTGGCGGTCTGATCCCCGGCTGCAGAAGCTGGCTCTTGGGACATGGAATGTCACCTCTCTGGCTGGAAAGGAGCCCGAGCTGGTGTGCGAGGCAGAAAGATTCCGACTAGATATAGTCGGACTAGCCTCCACACACAGTTTGGGTTCCGGTACAAGCCCTCTCGAGAGGGGCTGGACTCTCTTCCACTCTGGAGTTGCCCACGGTGAGAGGCGTCGAGCAGGTGTGGGTATACTTATTGCCCCCCGGCTGGGCGCCTGCACATTGGGGTTCACCCCGGTGAACGAGAGGGTAGCCTCCCTCCGCCTTCGGGTGGGGGGACGGGTCCTGACTGTTGTTTGTGTCTATGCACCAAACAGCAGCTCAGAGTACCCACCCTTCTTGGAGTCCCTGGAGGAAGTGCTGGAGAGCGCTCCTTCTGGGGACTCTATCGTTCTACTGGGTGACTTCAATGCTCACGTGGGCAATGACAGTGAGACCTGGAAGGGCGTGATTGGGAGGAATGGCCCCCCTGATCTGAACCCGAGCGGTGTTCTATTGTTGGACTTCTGTGCTCGACACGGATGTTCAATAATGAACACCATGTTCAAACATAAGGGTGTCCATGTGTGCACTTGGCACCAGGACACCCTAGGCCGCAGTTCGATGATCGACTTTGTAGTCGTGTCATCGGATTTGCGGCCGCATGTTTTGGACACTCGGGTGAAGAGAGGGGCGGAGCTGTCAACTGATCACCACCTGGTGGTGGGTTGGCTCCGATGGTGGGGGAAGATGCCGGTCCGACCTGGCAGACCCAAACGCTCTGTGAGGGTCTGCTGGGAACGTCTGGCAGAATCTCCTGTCAGGAAGAGCTTCAACTCCCACCTCCGGCAGAGCTTTTCCTACGTCCCGGGGGAGGCGGGGGACATTGAGTCTGAGTGGACCATGTTCCGCGCCTCCACTGTTGAGGCGGCCGACCGGAGCTGTGGCCGTAAGGTCGTTGGTGCCTGTCGTGGCGGCAACCCCCGAACCCGCTGGTGGACACCGGCGGTAAGGGATGCCGTCAAGCTGAAGAAGGAGTCCTATCGGGCCGTTTTGGCCTGCGGGACTCCGGAGGCAGCTGAAGGGAACCGGATGGCCAAGCGGAACGCGGCTTCGGCGGTTGCTGAGGCAAAAACCCGGGCGTGGGAGGAGTTCGGTGAGGCCATGGAGAATGACTTTCGGACGGCTTCGAGGAAATTCTGGTCCACCATCCGGCGTCTCAGGAGGGGGAAGCAGTGCAACATCAACACTGTTTACAGTGGGGATGGCGTGCTGCTGACCTCGACTCGGGACGTCGTGAGTCGGTGGGGAGAATACTTCGAAGACCTCCTCAATTCCACCTACACGCCTTCCATTGAGGAAGCAGGGCCTGGAGACTCTGAGGCGGATTCTCCAATCTCTGGGGTCGAAGTCATTGAGGTAGTTAAAAAACTCCTCGGTGGCAAGGCCCCGGGGGTGGATGAGATCCGCCCAGAGTTCTTAAAGGCTCTGGATGTTGTGGGGCTGTCATGGCTGACACGCCTCTACAACGTTGCGTGGACATCGGGGACAGTGCCTCTGGATTGGCAGACTGGGGTGGTGGTTCCCCTCTTTAAGAAGGGGGACCGGAGGGTGTGTTCCAATTACAGGGGAATCACACTCCTCAGCCTCCCTGGTAAGGTCTATTCAGGGGTGCTGGAGAGGAGGGTCCGTCGGGAGGTCGAACCTTGGATTCAGGAGGAGCAGTGTGGCTTTCGTCCTGGCCGTGGAACAGTGGACCAGCTCTACACCCTCGGCAGGATCCTCGAGGGTGCATGGGAGTTCGCCCAACCAGTCCACATGTGTTTTGTGGACTTGGAGAAGGCGTTCGACCGTGTCCCTCGGGAGGTTCTGTGGAGGGTGCTTCGGGAGTACGGGGTGCCGAGCCAACTGATAAGGGCGGTTCGGTCCCTGTATCACCGATGCCAGAGTCTGGTCCCCATTTCCGGCAGTAAGTCGGATTCGTTCCCAGTGAGGGTTGGACTCCGCCAAGGCTGCCCTTTGTCACCGATTCTGTTCATAATTTTTATGGACAGAATTTCTAGGCGCAGCCGAGGCGTTGAGGGGGTCCGGTTTGGGGACCTCAGCATCGCGTCTCTGCTTTTTGCAGATGACGTGGTGCTGTTGGCTTCTTCAGGCCGTGATCTCCAGCTCTCGCTGGAACGGTTCGCAGCCGAGTGTGAAGCGGTCGGGATGAGGGTCAGCACCTCCAAATCCGAGTCCATGGTCCTCGATCGGAAAAGGGTGGAATGCCCTCTCCGGATCGGGGATGAGATCCTGCCCCAAGTGGAGGAGTTCAAGTATCTTGGAGTCTTGTTCACGAGTGAGGGGAGGATGGAGCGTGAGATCGACAGGCGGATCGGTGCAGCGTCGGCAGTAATGCGGACCCTGTACCGGTCCGTTGTGGTGAAGAGAGAGCTGAGCCAAAAGGCAAAGCTCTCAATTTACCGGTCGATTTACGCTCCTACCCTCACCTATGGTCACGAGCTATGGGTCGTGACCGAAAGAACGAGATCTCGGATACAAGCGGCCGAAATGAGTTTTCTCCGCAGGATGTCCGGGCTCTCCCTTAGAGATAGGGTGAGAAGCTCGGTCATCCGGGAGAGACTCGGAGTAGAGTCGCTACTCCTCCACGTTGAGAGGAGCCAGATGAGGTGGCTCGGGCATCTTATCAGGATGCCTCCTGGACGCCTCCCTGGGGAGGTGTTCCGGGCATGTCCCACCGGTAGGAGACCCCGGGGACGACCCAGGACGCGCTGGAGAGACTATGTCTCTCAGCTGGCCTGGGAACGCCTTGGGATCCCCCGGGATGAGCTGGATGAAGTGGCTGGGGAGAGGGAAGTCTGGGAGTCCCTCCTAAAGCTGCTGCCCCCGCGACCCGACCCCGGATAAGCGGAAGAAGATGGATGGATGGATGGATGGATGGATGGACTTGTATTTTTGGAAACTGTTGTGAATTTTTGAATAAAATTGCGAATTGAGGAGTAATCGATGAAAAATCAACGGTTTGTATGTGATCGTTGAAGTTCATCCCGAAAATTGCCGAAGTGACTGTGACGTAGATTATAGGAGGCCGAGCGTTGCCGAGTTACTTAGCCCATGTAAGCATGATGGCGGATACAGAAGTGGAAGCGATGTCGTCTGACGAATCTCCCTCAGACGATTCTTCACCTTCTGACGAAAATGAAGAAGAGTATGATTTCTTTCTTGGGGTACATGGCTATCAATTTGAACCAGTGAGAAGTACCCCAGCGACTGAAGCATCGCAAAACAAAGGTGCGGAAGGTACAGCCGAAGAAAATCAATGAGTATATACTGATATTGTTTTGGGTTTCCAATTTAATAAATTCTAAGAAAGTTGCAATGAAAATTTATTTTAATAATATTTTCGGCAACATATTTTTTTTATAGGGTAGAAAACAGCAGGAAAATTAATTTTTAGGACTGGGAAAACCCATGAAGGATTATTACTTTGGTGTGCTAATTCTTATTCTCCCTTTGCACACAGAATGTTACTACCGAAGTTACACCTATAGTTATAAGCCTAAACTTTTTTATTTTTCAAATAACATAAAGGTAACGTTTTCATACCCCAAGAATCTCCCTTTTGGCAATTACATGGCTCTGTCTTGGCACTTTCGAGGGGGGTGGGTGAACTTGGGGGGGGGCTCCATTGTCTCTATTATGCTTATATGTTAAGTATTGGAGGGGGGAGTCCTATCATCTACGTCACGGTACCATGTGATCCAGAATGGCGTGGTTCATGACAGAGGCAGGAAAGATCGAGAAATACACACAAATTGACTGCGTTTGGCTCACGAATTTTATTTCAAATTCTATAATATTATTTGGATACAGGTGAATATAATCGAACATTTTGAGTGGTTTTTAAAACTTCTTAAAGGTGCCTTTACATACGCTTTAATTGGGGATGATAAAGAAACGGGGGGGGGGGGGGGCGGGCAAGAAGATGGGGAATTGTAAACCTGTAGTTGTAAATATATTGTTTACGTGTATTTTTTATGGTATGTTGTCTTCAGTGCGTCTTCAAGTTAATGAAAAGGATGAGTGTTTGATTACTTATTAGTGGCTGGTACTGAATTACATTTATGGGGAAACTGTCAACTATCATTTTGATTTGTGTGATGTAATGGATTGTGGTGGGTCTGACATGAATTGGAGATATTATGATGTATATATATGTGGGTTTATTCACAGTCCACTTCCCCCACTGCGACTAAAGATAATGGGTATTTGGGGAATCACAATGGTTTTTGGCTCGGAGTGATACAAGACTCCTTGTCTATTATGCGTGGGCAGTTTGATGCAAATAACCCCTTGAAATCGAACCCGATGTTGTTAACCATTACTGATTTGACAAGGAACCCTTTTGACAGGTTGCCAACACTTGAGGCTCGCTTATGTGGGGATAAAACTGGCCGGTCGTTTTATCTGATTATTGGGGAAGATATAGCTGGGAGGGACCCCATGAAATTAATGAAAATTGCATAGCAAGGGGGTAAATTGCGAAGTGTGGTAAGAGATGCCCAGATGAACAACACAGATGTAATTTCGCCAGGTTACAGAGGTACACCGGAAACGGGCTTTTTACAAAAAATGTATGGTTGGAAATGATGAGGTCCGCTGTACACGACGCTCGTGAATCTAATTGTGTGTTCAACAAGCAGGCCCACACTTGTGTTAGTTCCATCAGCTATGGAAGATAAAAATGTGTTGGTAAATCGGTCTAATGCTAGGGTATGTATGGTAAACGTCATGAGTCACATTACACCTGAAGATGAATCTATTGGGTGGGATATGGTGTACCCCATGTCCCCGATGAACGACACTCCGCCAGTCTTCGCTCCAAGACTCCAGCAATTAGTGACCTGTGTGATAAGGAATCGGGGAGCTAAACTTCGGCCGATGGGTGACCTCCCCCGTCAAGTTTGTGAACACACAATCAATATGACAGGTAATGAGGACGCCACCAAACTGTTGGTGGCAAGGAATAACATCTGGTGGTATTGCGGGGGAGGGACACAATATGGGTATCTGTCTTCTGATTGGAGTGGAACATGTGGTCTGGTTCCATTGCTATCACCAATAAAGATTTATGAAGTGGGAGTCGGGGAGATAAGGCAATTGTTGTAAATATTTGCATCGGGTTCAAACCAATTGATGAAGAGAGTTACGAGAGCGCTTAGTGACCCGTACTATGGTAGTCCTGCTTATATTGATGCTATTGGGGTACCAAGGGGTGTCCCTAATGAATACAAACTGGCAGAGCAAATTGCAGCAGGGTGGGAGTCTATATTCCCTAATAAAAATGTCGATCGAATAAATTATATTCACTACAATGTACAACGTTTGACAAATTTTACAAGGGCTGGGTTTGGTGCCATAAATACGCAATTAACAGCCACTTCGCTAATGGCATATCAGAATAGGGTAGCGTTAGATTCTATTTTGGCTGAGCGTGGGGGCGTTTGCTCGATATTTGGAGAAAATTGTACTACCTATATCCCCAACAATACGGCTCCTGATGGAAGCTTCACTTCAGCGTTGAAGGGATTGAGGGAACTATCTAATGAATTAAAATCATACTCTGGTGTGTCTAACTCGTTTACTGACATGTTAGAAAAATGGTTCGGAAGTGGAAAGAAGTAGTCAGTAATGTAATTATTTCTGGTGGGATGATATTGGGAGTGTTTGTCTTTTGTGGTTGTTGCTGTGTTCCTTGTATTAGGCTCTTGATCATTAGGACCGTCGAGCGTCTAGTGGGTGATCATGGAAGGCCCCCGACATTCCAGGCCGCCGAGTGGGGCAGGCGCGAGATTTTGCCGGTCCCTCCGGTTCCCGGATTGGAGAATGTGGTCGAGGAGGATGATGTTGTGTGATTAGTCAGATGTAGAGGCCACGATAACTGATGATGAGTATATGTATAGTTGTTTTGCTTGCTCATGGTGCTCCACAGATGTCATCGCTCGCACCGGGTACGCCAATAAATGACACATACTCACTACATTATATGCACATTTTTGTTGTACTAATTAGACGTTTGCATTCTGTAATGCACCACACTAGTGGCCCCTGAAGTTAGTGGCAACTCAATAAAAGGTCCGAGGGGATGCACCTGATGGTAAGAGCCTTGCCGTGTAGGGGGCCACGCGCACATATATGTAGGATTCTTGCACGCACAAACAGGGGGTGGGATGGTCTGGCAGTTAGGCCAGTTCAACAGGGGGAGATGCATATTTTTTCAGCAAAAGCTCAAGTTTAGTTGAGTGACCAGTGAGGTCACTCAAACAGGTGGATTGTTAGAATAGGCCTCTTTGGCACATGTGATTAGCTAGGTAACTTGAGCTATGTTGTTATATCGCTGTAACCCTTCTCTTGCTTCATTAGCTTTCTCTTCTGACACTCTTTGCACATACGTAGAGGTCGCTCTCAGTTAAGACTAAAAGGTCACACATTATCACTTCGCTCGGCAGAGTCACTTCCTTGCAGGAGGGCGGCCTAGAGTAGTATAGTAGCAGGAACCCTAGTGGTGGGAGTTAGACCTTCTTCCGCATCTCACAGAGAAGGCTCCACAGCTGTGTCTCGATAATTCTGGCATACATTAAATAGTTAAACTGTGAAGGCTGCCTCTTGGTAATTACTGTTAGCATATCGAGCATTAAAGATAAAGAACTGGGAACAAACCTGACAAGGGGCCATCAATTTCAATGAAAATTCTTTGCAGTCAACTATTGCATGAAGTCTGGAGTTCGAGGGCAAAGTTGTCTCCTAAAAATGTTTTGTGACTGTATGTCTAATCAGGACTGGTTGAAATCAGTCATTTAGGGGCATTTATCTTTTGACTGAACTTGGATTCTACAAATGTGAGTGACAGTATAATGCTGGCGCTGCCCATTTGAAATTGCCATAAACTTCATCAGAAAAAAAAGCCCTTGAGCAAATTTATGTCCTATGTGGGTTTAATTTGTGGTACTTACCACAGATGGAATCCACAAAATAGTGAAACTTCCTCTTGAAGATATCCAATGCATGCTGGAGTACTTGCTGGAAGTGGGCCTTACCAAGTGCAATTAGATTCAGTTGCTTTTCAACAGCACTGCGAATGGTTGGTAGTACCAGCTCAGCATCTATGAAAGAAATGCACATGCATGAGGACCTTCACGGTTTCAAACTGCCGTATTTAATAAATCAAATGGATCTTACAAATGCAACATTTCAAGTCTAGCATGATCAATATTAGTCTATGTGCAAACTTTGATGGTATGTAATGATGGTTGACAATTTAACTGGACTTTTAATAGTCAAGAAAGAGTAAAAAAGATTATATAGGTCATAGTGGTTAATAAGTCTATGACAGAGACGCACAATTATGAGGATCTTCACGGTTTCAAATTACTGTATTTAACAAATGAAATTGATCTTACTAATGCAATATTTCAAGTCTATCATGATCAAAATTAGCCCATGTGAAAACTGTGATAGTATGTAATGATGGTTGACAATTTAACGCGACTTTCAATTGTCAAGAAAGAGTAAAAAAGATTATATACGTACTAGGTCATGGTGCATTATAAAATGAAATAACCTGTGATGCTAAAAGTGGTAATGGTACAGATTGAAATTATGTCAAATGTATACAAGTTTTTCTTTTTCCTACTCATTTTGACCTTTG
This sequence comes from Syngnathus scovelli, assembly GCF_024217435.2. Taxonomy (NCBI): domain Eukaryota; kingdom Metazoa; phylum Chordata; class Actinopteri; order Syngnathiformes; family Syngnathidae; genus Syngnathus; species Syngnathus scovelli. The sequence continues at coordinate 195,201 of NC_090849.1, forward strand.
CAACTTGTGTAATTTTTTATTTGTTTTAAATCTAATTTTGTTTGTGGTCTTCGGAAAGAAGGCTCTCCATCAAGGGCTTCCCCGAGCGTGTGTCGCCTAGCTTACTTATTCACTAACTGCAGATAGTGTTTTGTGAATTGTTTTATTATTATAAATTTTGTTTTTTGCTGTTGTGTTTGGGTAATTGAGAGGTCTATGTGTTGTTTTGGTGTGGTTGTCTTTGGATGTCATTGAAATTGGTATTTCAGCTCTGTGGAGTAACATTGATAAATGTTGCTGTACGCTTACAAATTTATTAGAATCTTCTGTCAATAAAAACATGTTTAAAAAAAAAAGAGAAGGCTTGACATAATCTGAGGCCGTATACCTATTTTGTAATACCCATGTACTAGAACAATGCCCAAGTTGGTAGGCTTCAACTTGCGTCCATTCTCTACTGTCACATAGTTCCTTTGACAGATGTTGTTTAAGTGGACAGGGATGCTGGCATCAGTACCTGCAGGTGCAAAATAGCAGTCACACATTGTTCAATTACAATGCTTGGAATTTAGTGACATTATTACAAAGTAATAGAGATGAATGGACTTGAGCTACGAAGATTAAAAGTGTATTATTTTCTAAATACAAGTTATTGTTAGGCCACCTAAAGTAGAATTTCACATTGCATTGTGGCCAACGTTAGAATCTGGGTCAGTTATTGCACACGTTAAATAGTCCTCGAGGCAAACGCTGACAGTTCAGGTAGCGTCACACCATCTCATCTGAGAAAAAAATATTTTCCGGTAACTGGAGAAGCTTGATGGGGGACTGGCTGAAACCAAAAGAGTTCAGTTCATAACAAACCAGAGGGAGACTTTATGACTTGACAAAATAGACCTATTTGTGGTATTATCACTCAAAGCTAACTGAGGAATCAACCTTCTGGTCGTCTTACCAGCATAAAAAATATCAGGAAGAGATTGTTATAATGGCGGCATTATAATGGTTAACTCGTCCGCCTCACAGTTCAGAGGGTGCGGTTTCGATTCCTCCTCCGGCCCTCCCTGTGTGGAGTTTGCATGTTCTCCCGGGCACTCTGGTTTCCTCCCACTTCCCAAAAACATGCATGGTAGGCTGATGGAGCACTCCAAATTGCTTGTAGGTGTGAGTGCGAGTGTGGATGGTTGTTCGTCTCTGTGTGCCCTGCCATTGGCTGGCAACCAGTTCCCCCCTACTGCCCAAAGACTGCTGGGATAGGCTCCAGCACGCCCGTGACCTTCATGATAAGCAGTACGGAAGGGACGAAGCGTGGGGACAAAGCGGTACAGGGAGGGAGGGAGGGGAAGGGACGAAGCGTGGGGACAAAGCGGTACAGGGAGGGAGGGAGGGAGGGAGGGAGGGAGGGAGGGAGGAAGGGACGGACGGACGGACGGACGGACGGACGGACGGATGGATGGACATTGTGCTAAAGCTTCAAGTTATTGTCAACCGGTGTAAATATTAAAAGGATAAAATATAGTCTATCAAGGAGTACCATAATTCTATTCCAGGGTTAATATTATACGGTTTATTGCCACCACATTCTGTCATTAGCTACATGAACAAAAGTCAACAAAGCTGTTGTTACTTTTTTTCAGAGCCACATCACACAAATGAATGAAAACATTTGGAGCACGCAGGCAGTGCTGAGAATTACCAATGCCGTGTTTCTCCATAAGAGTGATGAGTTCGGCCTCGGTCAAGTAGTCTGGTGGACTAGTCTGTTTTTCCATCAACTTAATCTCATCTACTGTGAAAATGTCTCCACTTTCACAGATAGGCAGGGCTTCTTCAAGAGGAATACCCTGCCATGGCATCAAAGCAGTAAAACCTGTAAATAAAACAACTTTTTGTGTTAAATTCTTCAACAAAATAATCCCAAATGTCAAGTGTTTCAGGCAATGGTAAAGCTGTCATTGGTGAAAACAATTGTCTGTATTAAATCATTTACCTGATGAGATCAGGGTTTTTCCGTTACATGTGAAAGCTTCTGTTCCAATGGTGAAAACAATGGTTGTCTGTAGATACTTGCAGTCTTGACTTACTGTGGCAATGAAATGTCTTGTGATGTATTCATAAAGGCGCCAGCCGTCACTTCCTTTGGAAAGAAAAAATAGCAGAGCTGTTTATTAGTGTGAAACAGTTGAAAGCTGAACTTGGGGGCCAGAGCCCTTAGTTGCTTCGGCCTGCGCATATGAAACCCTTAACACCTGATCTGCGCAGTACAATCTACTTTTTACAAATCCAGACTCAAACCCTACTTACTGATAAAAGCTTACTCTGTTTAACCTTGTGTATTTATCTTATTTTTGCTCACTTTATCTTCTTGCTGATTTTAATTGACATTAATCCCAGGCAGTTATTGTACTGCATTACTGTTTTTGTGAGAGATCGGACAGTACAGCCAAATGCAAGTGAAGCAGTCTTTATTGTGGAGGGAGAGGGGAACGCTGAGGAGCTGAAGCGGCAATCGGGCGAGGCTGCGCTCGTCGGGGGGTGGTTAGCCGGATGGCAAGCCAGGTGAAGGAGCTGTCGGCTGGGCTTCGCACTGGCGAGGACTGGACGTGGCAGACGGGTGATCTCTAAGTCGAGCAGCTGTGGAAGGGACCGGTGTACACGCAGACATCACGAGACAAGCTGACATGAATTTTTGCGCTGCCCGCGCTAATATAGCGCTCCCAATCAGCCCGCGACAGGTGACAGCGATCGCGGTGACAAGGGGGCGTGGCTGGACGACACCGGTGCGTGACAGTTTTATATTTTGTACAGTGTCATTGAGTTACCTAGAAATGCTCCTATAAATAACAGTTGTTAAAAACACATATTCGTCCTAAAATACGATAATATTCTGTTTTGTGAGGACTTGTGTGTGCAAACTAAGACCTTCTGCACGTACAACAACAAACCTTGGTTTACACCAAACCTCAGGATGCTGCGCAAAGCCAAGGAGGAGGCCTACAGGAGTGGGGACCAGGACCTGTTAAGGCAGACCAGGAACACACTGAACCGAGAGATCAGGAAAGCCAAGAGGTTTTATGGGGAGAGCCTGGGGAGACACCTCGCTGCCAATCCTGATCCCTTAACAGTGTGGAAAGGCCTGCAGAGCATTACGGCTTCAAGAAACCACCTGTAGAGAACCCAAGGCTTGCAAACCAGCTAAACAGGTTTTACTGCAGGTTTGAATGGTCCACCCACACAACAGGACCTCCTGCAGTACAATCACCTCCACCCACAACCCCTCTGTCCACACCTCCATCATCGTTATCACCTACTCTCTCTCTTTCAGAAGCCGCGCCTGCACTCCAGATCCGCGAGGTGTGTCAGATGTTATGGAGACAAACGGTCAGGCCAAATTGCTCAGTGCAAAAAAAAAAAAAAAAAAAAAACACACCATTGCAGAAGAGCTGATACTACCTGCAGCCGTGGATATGGTCTCCGTCATGTTGCCTCATTTTGATTAAAAAAACAGCAGAAATTGTTTTATTCATTTTTGTTTTGTAGGTTAAAATGTTTTATATATTGTGCTCCTGAGTTAATGTTGATTAATTTGAATTGAATATTATTTATTGCTGTTATTTAATTTAATATTATGTATGTTAATTATTATTTTATTGTATTTTTTTCAGCATAAAATTGCAGTTGGTCAAGAATGTTTATAGTTTGAATGATTATAATTTATTTTTTAATTTCAGGCAAAGTGATGCACTTTGAATCTGATCTGTTACAGACTAAAAAACAATGTTATTAAAGTTATTCTTTATTGTAAGTTAGTCTTTCTTTTTTATTTATTTTTTGTTTTCTTTAATGTTAATAACATGGGGGGGCGCAAAATGTTTTCTTCTCCCAATCACAGAAAATGATTGAGAGGCACTGCTCTATACCAATGATTGCTCCTTGAGCGACTCTTCTGTGAAGCTCTTCAAGTATGTGCGGATGACACCACTCTTATCGGACTGATCCGGGACGGTGACGAGACTGTGTACAGACAGGAGGTGGAGCGGCTGGTCCACTGGTGCAGCCAAAACCACCTGGAGCTGAACCCGCTCAAGACCGAGGAGATGACAGTGGACTTCAGGATAGACCCTTCACCACTTCCACCTCTCACTATCCTCACTAATGCTATTCCCTCCACAGACACCTTCAAGTTCCTGGGATCCACAATCTCTCGGGACCTGAAATGGGCCAGCCACATAGACTTTGCCCAGAAAAAGGCCCAACAGAGGCTGTACTTTCTGAGACAGCTCAGGAAGTTCAACCTTCCAAAGGAGCTGCTGAAGACCTTCTATACTGCCATCATCCAGTCTATCCTCTGTATGTACATCACTGTCTGGTTTGGATTGGCCACCAAACAAGACAAGCATAGACTGCAACGGACAATCAGGACTGCAGAAAAGATAATTGGGACCAATCTCCCATCTATCCAGGACTTGTACCTGTCCAGGACCAGGAAACGTGCAAGTAACATCTCTACAGACCCTTCTCAACCAGGTCACAGTCTGTTCGAACTACTCCCCTCCGGACAGCGTTACAGAGCGCTGTACGCCAAAACCAGCAGACACAGCTTCCTTCCCAAGGCTGTCGCTGTGATGAACTCACACCACTCATAAAGTCTCAGAGTCATTGCTGTGCAATAACTTCCTGCTCTCGACGCTTTATCTTTGAATTGTCTATATTACGTATACAATGTGTCCTCTCTGCATCCATTGCAGCCTGGTCATCCTGGAAGAGGGATCCTCCCATCTGTGGTCTCTTCTCAAAGTTTCTCATTTCCCCGAGGAGGAGTTTTGAGTTTTTCCTTGCCTTCCTGGGAGTTTAAGATCAGGGGATGTTTGAGAATAATTGTAAATTTTCTGACATATCCTGAATGTTGTTAGTCACCTAAATGTTGAACAGAGGCTTAGATCTACCGGAGTCAAATTCCTTGTTTGGCATGCCCAAACATGGCCAATAAACTTCTTGAATCTTACTTAGTAAGACTTTAAAAGAGCACAAACATCAACAGAGCACATCAATCAAGCTCATAAGTGCATTAACACATTTGTCTGGGTGTCCTTGTCTCAGTGTAGGTGTCCCAGATATTTTCATCTAATGTTTATTAGCTCAGACTCACCCAATTCTTCTTCTGAGGCAGCACGCATGGGAGTTATAGGCGGATGGTCGCCAACATCAACTCCTTTCTTGGGATGGATTATACCATTTGATAGAAGATTTTTCACCTAGTAATTAAAAAACAGCCTCATATAATTTTGATTATACAGTTGTCATGTAGTCATGATAAATAATGTACATATTACAATTTAACATCCCCCTCCAAAATCATTGGTGAGGGCCAATGACACCAATCCCTTTTTATTTGCTGTAGAGTGCTGGATATTTTGTCTCCCTGCTGCAACAGACCCGATTCAAATGACCATGGTTGTTTTCCAGCTTTTGCAGACTTTCCTGATTATATGATCATTTGAATTAGAAGTGTTGCAACACACAGAAACGTAATATAAAACATCCAAGACAATGGTCCTCGTAGAACAGGATTGAAGACAGACTGCTGTAGATTTGATACCAGAGCTACACTGTATGTCTACATCTTACAGAAAAGATGCAATTTTTAGGTGAGAAAAGGTATTAAATCTTAAAGCAGGTTGCCAGTATACATTCATTCATTTCTTTCATCTTATCCAGGGTTGAGTTGCGGGGCAGCAACTTTAACAGGGATGCCCAAACGTCCCCAGTTCTGCTGGGGGAATTTCAAGGCTCTCCCAAGTCAACTGGGAGACATAGCAGATCAGTAGCTCTTCAATGATCTCCTCCCAGATGAACAATCTTCTCACCCTATCTTTGAGAGAGAGCCCCCGGACTGGGGAGAAAACTATGTTGGGCTACGTGTTGGTGGGATTTTGTCCTTTCGTAACGTAGATTGACCGGTAAATCAAGAGAGTAGCCTTTTTGGCTCAGCTCCTTCTTTAAAACAACAAACTAAGACAGAGCCGATGCCGATGCTGCAACGATCAGCCTGTCCATATTCCCTTTCATCCTTCCCTCACTCATGAACAAGACTAGTGTATTTTAACTTCCACTCCGGGCAGGATCACATCTCTAGGGCATTCCACCCTTTTCCGACTGAGGAGCATGGTCTCAGATTTGAAGGTAATGATCTTCATTCCGACTACTCGGCTACTAACCGCTCCAGTGAAAGTTGAAGATTTCGGTTGACAGAAACAGTACCACATCTGCAAAAAGCAAAGACGCAATACTGACTCCACCAAACCGAACCCGCTCAACGCCTTGGGTGTGCCTACAAATTCTGTCTACAAAGCTTACGAAAAGAATCTGTGGGAAAGGGTAGTCTTTGCAGAGTCCAATCCTCACTTCAAACTAATTCAACTTACTGCCTTACAATGTGGATCAAATCAAACATTCCGGGACTAACCCGGATCCAGAGTAGTTGGAACAAATACTCCGGTGTCCCTCAACTACTTCGGTGTACCAATCCATGTGATTCGATGTCCACGTGATTTTGTCGAGGCATGTCAACCATGACGGTGCCACAACATCCAGAACCTTGAGGGACTCTGGGCAGATCTCATCCACCTCCAGGGGTTTGCCACTAGTGTTGCATGGCATACCAGTACTGTTGGAATAATTTAGCGGTGAAGCTTTGGCCTGCCTGACCTGGGGCCTTATATTTTACGAGTTGAACTCCTTTCGTTCAACAAAGTTCTTCTTATCTAGTTCCAGGGATGTCTTTAAACCCCCAATCAGTTTTATGTATCCTTCCTGTCCTTTTCTTATCTTTCTGTTTGTTCCTGTAAGAGGCCTTCACTATAAACGCAAAGATGGCGGCGCGTGCACACGCAGCGGCCACTCTCTGTCCCGCCAGTACGGTGATTTGTTCATTTAATGAGTGTTCGTCCGACAGTTTTATGTGTTCGTCTCGTCGTGCTATGTCGTGTTACAAGTACGGCAGGCAGGTTCTGCTCGACATCGGCAGAAGTGGGTTTTGTGGTGTTCTGGACTTTGAAGCGGCGACATTAAAGGCGCTCGGACTGCTACGTCCTGAAACGTCGCCGACCTCGCCCGCTATTCCTCCCCCGATTGGGAAGCGTCGGAAATGGTGTGCGAGGAGGCAGAAGAGGGGCAAGCGCGGAGGCGTCCGGGCCAGGCTGGCGGCCAACCCAGCGCGCCCGGCAGTGCCTTCCATTCTTCTGGCGAATGTTCGATCGCTGGACAACCAAATGGATTACGTTCGCCTGCTGAGGTCTACAAACCGGACGGTGCGGAACTGCTGTGTGCTCGTGTTCACTGAGACCTGGTTGACTGTCAACATTCCGGACTCTGCCGTGCATCTGGAGCGGCTAGCGTGCTATCGGGCGGACCGTGCCATTGAACGAGGGGGAAAGTCGCGAGGAGGTGGAATATGCGTCTACATCCGAGAAGAATGGTGCCGGGACTCTGTGGTGGTATGTAAGCACTGCTTGCCACTAGCGGAGTTTGTGATCATCAAGTGCCGTCCTTTTTACCTGCCGAGGGAATTTACTGCGATTCTGCTAGTCGCGGTGTACATCCCGCCTTCCAAGATCGAAGGCGACAGGATTGCGGCGCTTGGTGAACTGTACCAGGCTGTCAGTGAGCAACAGACAGCACACCCTGACGGTTTCACCATCTTCGCTGGAGACTTTAATCATGCCAACCTGAAGTTTGTTTTCCCGAGGCTTCACCAGCATGTTACTTTTCCGACACGTGGAGACAGCTTCCTGGACCTGGTCTACTCTGCGCATAAAGGAGCTTTCAAAGCCACCCCCCTCCCCCATCTTGGGCTTTCTGACCATCTCACCGTTTTGCTTTTGCCCGCATACAGACAATTGGTAAGGGCATCCAGGCCGGTTCGGAAGCAGGTTCGGGTGTAGCCTGAGGGTGCCTCCGATGCCCTTCGTGACTGCTTTGGCACTACTGACTGGGACATGTTTAAGCGGGCGGCCACATACAACGATCGGACGGACATAGAGGAGTTTGCTGACTCTGTTTCCTCTTACGTCGCGAAGTGCATCGATGATGTGACTCGCTCAAAATCCGTCGTCACTCGTGCGAACTGGAAGCCGTGGCTGACAGGGGCTGTCCTCAGACTGCTGAGGGCCAGGGACAAAGCTTTCAGAGCGGGGGATGAGGCTGGCTTGAGGACAGCGAGGGCCGACCTGTCCCGGGGCATCAAAGAAGCGAAAAAAGCGTTCTCTTGCAAGGTCTCCACCCACTTCAAGGACAGCAAGGACGCACGGAGCCTTTGGCAGGGCATTCAGACCATCACGGACTACAAGCCCGCACCGCGGAGCTGTGAGGACGACGTCCGTCTGCTGAACGATCTTAACCGCTTCTTTGCTCGCTTCGACGCCCAGAACAACACTTGCCCGCTGAAGACCACTCCCCCCCCCCCACACGACGGAGAGAGGAGGGCGCTTTCCGCTATTGACACCCGTAAGGCGGCGGGCCCTGACAACATCCCGGGTCGTGCGCTGAAGGACTGCGCTGGCAGTGTCTTCACGGCCATCTTTAACGTTTCCCTGCAGCGGGCCATCGTCCCTTCGTGTTTCAAGGCTGCCACCATCGTTCCTGTGCCGAAGAAACCTGCACCGTCCTGCTTCAATGACTACCGCCCCGTGGCCCTGACGCCCATCATCATGAAGTGCTTTGAGCGGCTTGTCATAGACCACATCAAATCCGTTCTCCCCCCCACCATTGACCCTTTCCAGTTTGCGTACCGTGCCAAACAGTCCTCTGAGGATGCCATCTGCTCTGCCCTCCACTTGGCCCTCACCCACCTGGAGAGGAAGGACTCATATGTGAGGTTGCTGTTTGTGGACTTCGGCTCTGCCTTCAACACCATTGTGCTGCAGCGACTCATCTGCAAACTCGACGAGCTGGGCCTCAGTACCTCCCTCTGCAACTGGCTACTGGACTTCCTCTGTCAGAGGCCTCAGGTGGTGCGTGTTGGCGACAAAATCTCCGCCAGCATCACGCTGAGCACGGGGGCCCCCCAGGGCTGCGTGCTCAGTCCACTGCTCTTCACCCTGCTGACGCATGACTGCACTGCGACCTACAGCGACAACCGCATAGTGAAGTTTGCTGACGACACAACTCTGGTGGGTCTCATCACGAAGGGCGACGAGACTCGGTACAGGTCGGAAGTTGACCTTCTGACCACGTGGTGCAGGGACAACAACCTCCTGCTGAACGTCAATAAGACCAAGGAGATCATTGTTGACTTCCGGAAGGGTCACACAACACACCTGCCGCTGATCATCGACGGTGCTGTGGTGGAGAGGGTGAGCTGCACCAAGTTCCTGGGGGTGCACATCAGTGAGGACCTCTCCTGGTCCGCAAACACCTCGTCACTGGCAAAGAAAGCTCAGCGCCGCCTGTACTTCCTGCGGAAGCTCAGGCGTGCATGTGCTCCTCAGGCAGTCCTGTCTACATTCTACCATGGCACCATTGAGAGCGTCCTCACCAGTTGCATCGCTGTCTGGGGTGGTAACTGCACTGACCAGAACTTGAAGGCCCTGCAGCGCATAGTGAATACGGCTGGTAAAATTATTGGTGCTTCGCTCCCCTCCCTAAAGGACATTTACACCTCCAGTCTCACCCGCAAGGCAACCACGATTGTGAGTGATGTGAGTCACCCAGCTCACTCTTTGTTTGACCTTCTGCCCTCTGGAAAGAGGTACGGGAGCCTGCGCTCCCGCACCACCAGACTCGCCAACAGCTTCATTCTTCAGGCTGTTAGGACCCTGAACTCGCTACCCCCTTCTGCATAGCGTGCTGCACTTTTGCGCTATTTTCTGGAATGTCTGCTGTACGCTCTCTTGCTCCTTTTTGCTCCTCTTATTTATTGTTGTGTTATTTATTCATTGTTTATTCAGCACGCTGTTGTTTACTTGATTGTCTATTGTGTGCCATGTCTTGTCACCGTGGGATAGCGGGGAACGTTATTTCGGTTTCTTTGTGTGTCTTTGGCATGTGAAGAAATTGACAATAAAGCTGACTTTGACTTTAACTATGAGCAGAGCTCCTTCACACAGGCAAAATGTTCTTTGTTTAGTTCAAAGGAACTTCTTTCCTTTTTGTTAACTCTGTAGTTTTGATTCATAGATTGTTGTTTATCAGAACTGTTTTTGTTTGGTAAGTGTTATAGAAAAGACATACAGTTTGAAGTAGTTGCATATAAGTTATCCTATATTTACTCAATGTTTGTTTAAGGGACTGCATACAAGTTGTCTCACATTTACCGTATTTTTCGGACTATAAATCGCTCCAGAATATATGTCGCATCAGCCATAAAATGCAGATTAAAGTGAAAAAAAAAAAAAAACATATATAAGTCGCTCCGGAGTATTAGTCGCATTTTGGGGGAAATTTATTCGACAAAATCCAACACCAAGAACAGACATGAACGAGCAACAACAGGCTAAACGATACGGTATGCTAACGTGACATAAACACAAACGAGAAACTGAGAACGTGCCTGATGTAACAATAACAGTTATTCAAATAACTATAACATAAATAACACTTTTATTAAACTATCTGTGTCACTCCAAATCATTAAAGCCATCGATCGAGTTGGTCCTCCTTTATGTAAACAAGTCCGACGTCAGTGGCGCGTTGCAGTTCAAATTTTTCTACAGGCTCATATAACAATATATAAACTATATATGAAATAACTATAATATAAACAACAATTTTATCGAACCATCCATGTCACTCCAAATCAATAAAAACATCAGAATCTTCGTCTTCCGTGTCACGTGAAAAAAAAAGAGAAGAAAAAAGCTGTTGATGCCGGAAAGACTACGTGCGCCGCGGATGTCAGACTAGATATATCAAATAAATGTAATATAAACAACAATTTTATCGAACCATCCGTGTCACTCCAACTCAATAAATTCATCAGAATCTTCGTCTTCTGTGTCACTTAAAAAAACAAAAACAAAAACAAAAAAAACACAGCCGTTGACACCGACCGGAACTACATGCACCGCTAACGTCAGACTAGATATATCAAATAAATGTAATATAAACAACAATTTTAATGAATCATCCGTGTCACTCCAAATCATTAAATCCACCGAAATATTCATCCTCTGTGTCAAAGATTCCGGGCCTACATGCACCGCTGACGTCAACCTCGTTGGCAGTTGTCGGCTCCAATTATTCCAAAGATCTACATATATAACTATATTGTAGCGTTACCAAAGTACCAGGCAAGAGCTCAACATGTGAGCCAACACACGCAAGCGCCCTGGATCGCTCTTCCCCCACCCCCATATATCAAATAACTATAACATAAATAACAAGTTTATCGCATAATCTGTGTCACTCCAAATCATTAGATCTCCCGACTTCGGAAGTCAGTGAATGGAACTCATTGTCAGTGAGGCTCCAATTATTCCACAGCCATAGTGCGCCCTCATGCGGTTTAAAGTGAAAATAACATGTGAAGTGATCAACTACACTAGTAAGTAAAGTGTTAATGATGAAGTAAAAATGTGTGAAAAAATAAAAAAATAAGTCGCTCCTGAGTATAAGTCGGCTTCAGCCTTCCAGTAGAGTTTGCACATTCTCCCCGTGGCTGCATGGATTTTCTCTGGGGACTTCAGCTTCCTCCCACATTACAAGAACCTGCATAATAGGCCGTTTGTCCACTCTAAATTATCCGTAGATGTGGCTGTGTGTGTGAATGGTTGTTTGTCTGTGTGCCCTGCAGTTGGCTGTCATTTCAGGTTGTACCTCGCCTAGTACTAAGGCTGCTGGGATAGGCTCTACCACGCCCGTGATCTTCATGAGTATAAGCGGTTTGGAAGAAGAAAAACAGTTCCTCAGCAAAGTTAAATTAAATGTAAATCATTTTGAGTCCTATTATTGTGTAGAATTCTGTATTCTGTACGCTGTGGTGCGAAATAGTGCAAAAATAAGCAAATAACATTACTGCTATTAATTTTTTAACATCAATTTCTTTGTCATGGCTGACGTCAGACGTTAGCATTTTCCGGTGTTTTTTAATGTAGTCGTCGTCTTATTTTATGTCTAGAATATGTATTAAATGTAATACAAAATTTCTGTTCAGAGCCCCTGGCTCTTCTCCCTAACACTGTTGCATTTTGAAGCATACACGCTACGATGCCACAGAGACCACACATTGGGGGCCCACCACCAATGACTGCAACAGAGGTGCATGCAAAAAGTGCATTGCTTGATTTATTAGATACGCTTTTTTCTGTCTGTATAACTTCATAATGAAAAGGGTTCATGGTAACACCGCGACCCCCGGCCTTATCGACCGCCGTCATAAGGCCAAAATCTCTCACCTCCTCTCCCCACAAACGACAGTTGGTGTGCTGCTTAAGCGTTCCTTTCAAGTCAAAGTTTTCTGGATAGTGGGTCGTTTCTGTCCGAGGATAGCTGATGTAACCCTGTGTGTACAAACGTTCAGCAATCTGCATAGTGTGCTGAGGACCCATACCTGAGACATAAAAAAAATATATAGATATCTAAGACCACACATGTAACAGTGAAGACAAAAATAAAATATTATACATTGTTTTACATATGTTACAATTTTGTTTAAACTGGGCTACTTTATTCGTAGGCTAAATTGGTGTAACATACCTAGGGAAGAGCTTGCCACTCTCAACATCTCTACGGTATTTAAAGCCAGGGGTCTCTGCTTAGTCTTCTCCTTCTTAGTCACCGACTCCACCTATATTGGGGGTGCAGATTAGAGAGTATCAAAGATGTACCCTGACATGTACAAAGTTATACCACAACTTCCAGTCCTGGATGAGCAGCAGCCTCCCACAGCAGCTTCATTGTTTTCTAACTGCTGTTGGCTGGTCTATACTGGAATTTCTCTGTGTGGGACTAATAAAGCAATGTCAAATCAAAGCCCAAATAAATATTGGAGGAAACATGGATACCACTGTTTAAGATTAAATATTTTCCCTTTATTTCATATTCCAAAATAGAGGTGTTAGTTGTGTGCATGTTAGTTAGTAAAACGTGTGTTTTACCACTTTAAATTTTTTGTTTGTTAAAATCAAATAATTTGGTTAGACTTGCACCACAGCTAAAATAGGCATGTTGATTACCGTAATTGCCGGACTATAAGCCGCACCAGCTAATATTCATGGATATTTCAGTTTTTTTCTTACATAAGCCGCACCGGTCTATAAGCCGCACGTGCACACGAGTTTTTTACAAAGAAAGACAGTACATAGAAAGCCTTTTTAACGTTTTAATAACATACTTGAACATGTCTTTCTAAACATTGCCTGTGACGCAGCAGTAGTACCGCAGCAACGCGGAAGTGTGCACGCGAGTTATTAGCAAAGAAAGACTGGACACAGAAAGTTTTTTTAAAGCTTTAATAACATACCTTAACATTTCTTTCCAAACACTGCCTGTGACGCGGCAGTAATACCGCAGCAACACGGACGTAACACAGCAAAGTCAGAGACGCGGCGGTAACGCAGCAGCAAAACGGTAGCACAGCACTAACAGGGCTGGTTAAAAAAAAACGTACCAGTAAAAGTAAAAAAGAGCCGTCTTCATCTTCCTCCTGTGCACTGAAACCATCAAAGTCTTCCTTGTTAGTGTCCGATTGGAATAGCGTTTGATATCCTTCGCCTCACTTTCTCAGTCTCTCTTTCGTCGTCGCTTTTATGCATTGCTTCGAGTTCTTCATGCTTATCTTATTCATGCACGAAGCGCTAAATTACATTAAACTAGCGATATAACGTATAACTTAAAAGCGGCATCATGCATTTCTTTTGTCCCCCATAATGACGGTTTGTGTATAAAAGCTTCCTTTCAGTAATGTCCGTGTTCATCTCATTATGTATCTTCTTTGTGAGTGTGAGTGTGTGCGTGATGCGCGAGAAGATCAAAACACAAGCGAGCACGTCTTCTTCGGCGCATTATCTCTTCTTCGTCTGTCTCGCTCTTGCTTCCTGCTCGAGCGCTCCTTGGAGGCCGTAAAAATCCATAAATACGCTCCAGAGTAGACACAACACAATGACATCAACATCGACTGCCTTTGGCTTAAAAGCGGCATCATATGCATTTCTTTTGTCCCCCATAATGACGGTTTGTGTATAAAGGCTTCTTTTCAGTAATGTTCGTCTTGATCTCGTTCTGTCTCTTATTTGAGTGAATTATACTGCACTATTCGCCTGGCGGATGGACATGCGATCAACGCACCACTTTTCTCCCCAGTGACGTGTATAAAAGCAGGTGTCCACGTTGTAACATGAGATATTTACACAGAAAGATGATACACAGAATTTTTTTTTACAGTAATTTTTAATTACTGTAATTATATGCATTTTTTCCAAAAAGTGCACGGCAGTAACAGCAGCAACAAGGCAGTACAACGACAGTAAAACTGCAGTAACACATCTGGTTAAAAAAATAACCAGCCTACCAGAAAAGTAATCGATCGCTTACTGTAAATAAATGTCTTTTTCCAAAAAGTGCCTGTAACACGGCAACAACACGGCAATAACACAGCAGTACAACGGCAGTAACACCGCTGGTTAAAAAAAATAACCAGCCTACCAGAAAAGTCATTGATCGCTATCTTCATCTTCCTCCTGTGCACTAAAACCACTGAAGTTGTCTTCTTCAGTGTCAGACTTGAACAGACTCAGGATGACTTCGTCAGACACTTTTACACCGTCTCTCTCTTTTTCGTTGTCGCTGTCACTGTCACTTTCGTCTCGAGGCGAAGATGTGCTCGCACCGTTCTCTTCCTCACGCAGCAGTCCAGCCTTTCGAAAGCCGTTGGTGATCGTGGATTTTTTCACACTGCCCCACGCAGTCAGGATCCACTGGCAGACTTGAGCAAAAGTTGCTCTTCGCATGCGGCCAGTTTTGGTGAATGATTTCTCGCCGCTGGTCATCCACGCCTCCCACTCAACTCGGAGTGCCACTTTAAATGCACGATTCACACTGATATCGAATGGCTGCAAATACTTTGTTGTTCCCCCAGGAATCACAGCTGGAATTGAGTTTGTCCTCTTGATGGCAGCTTTCACAGAATCTGTGATATGGGCCCTCATGCTGTCCAAAACGAGCAGTGTTTTTTTTCTGTGAAAAAATCCTCCTGGTCGCTTGACGTAGCACTCCGCCAGCCATTCCTTCATTAGGCTTTCCATCATCCACCCTTTCGTGTTTACTTTCACGACGATGCCTTTCGGGAGGTTTTCTTTTGGCATAGTCATTCGCTTAAAAATCACCATTGGTGGGAGCTTTTGTCCGGATGCTGTGCAGCTCAGAACACAAGTGAAATGCGTTCTCTCATGGCCAGTTGTTTTCAGCGTGACGGAGGATTCACCTTTCCTGTTTACAGTCCTAGTGAGAGGTAAGTCAAACGTCAAAGGCACTTCATCCATATTTATGATCTCGTCTGGTCCGATGGAATTCTCAGCTATCTTTGTTTGTGTGAATTTGTGGAAGTTTGTAACTTTTTCCTCGTAGTCGGGAGGGAGTTGCTGACACACAGTCGTGCGTGCCCTGATTGACAGGCCCTTTCGTCTCATAAATCTGAGACACCACGATGGTCCACCTTTAAAATCTTCAATCTTCTTTTCGGTGGCGATTGTTTTGGCTTTCAGTCGGATCTGCACGGTGGAAACACCTCGGCCGTCTGCTCTCTGTGTGTTCACCCAGTCTTCAAGAATGTTTTCAACTTCGGGCCATCTGCCTTTGTTGCCTCTGAAAGCTTTTCTCGTCTTTTTGCATTGTGTCAGTTCTTCACTCTGCCGTCTCCAACGTCTCACCATCGATTCATTGATGCCAAGCTTACGTGCCGCCGCTCTATTTCCGTCTTTGACAGCCAAATTGATTGCTTTTAATTTAAAAGCTGCATCAAATGAATTTCTTCGCGTGCTTTCCATGGTGAGGGTGTGTGCGTGATGCGCAAACTAGCACGTTTTCTTTGTCTGTCTCGCTCTTGCTTCCTGCTAGAGCGCCCCCTGGAGGCCGTAAAATCCATAAATACGCCGCGCCGCCATTTAAACCTCAGGGTTCAAAGTAACTTTCTGAATAAAATACATTAAAAGTTCACATTCATTACTTGTTTTTGGTGAGCAAAATGTCAGAAGAATTGAATTCAAATGCTGATTGATTGGGTTTTAATACAATGCAGATGGTCCAAACAGCGCCACTGCTTTGTGTAATCTCTGAGTCACATGGCAGTGTAAGAGAAAGGGTTTAGAGCACAGGTGTCGAACTCAAGGCCCCACATCATTGTATGTGGCCCGCGAAGACAAATTGTGCATCAAATTCGTTGTTCATTACTAGAATTGCAAATTGTCTTCACTTTTAATAATAGCTTTTTTTTTTAAATATTTGACCAGTTTTTACTCGTCTAATTTGAAAACGAGTTATTTGTCAGTTTGTTTTCTAGCTTTTACTGTATATAATAGTGTTAAGAGTAAAACTGATCAAGTCATCACAAAAATCACGAAAAAAATCTTATATAAGCCGCACCTGACTATAAGCCGCAGGGTCCAAAATTTTGGAAAAAAGCCGCGGCTTATAGTCCGGCAATTACGGTAATCACTTCGGCTCATGTTTACTCACTGCTACATTCTGGTGGACAATGCATGACTGTCAACCATGTTGTGAACTATTTTGTGATTGTTCATATAATCCGTGTATCTGAGACTAAGGTACTGCAGAAGAAAAAAGAATATTCATGAACAGAATATTCTTTCATGGTAAGTCCTTTAGAATGAAAGTGCGACATTTGGGGGAAATGCTGAGTAATGTTTGCAATTGACGAGTGGGGAGGTTGGTGCAGATCAATCCTTGTATCAATAGAATCAACGCTACTGTGAGTATTAAACGGGTAGTATCGATTCTTTGCAATTATTTCTATGATTTCAGTTATTTTCAAATAATTATTGTGGACCGTAATAGAAATTTTACACTAAGAGTAATATTATGTTTTGTTTGAGCTTTTCTATCTACCAACTAGCTATTTATTATTGTAGCACAACATAAAATATACTGTTTGAGTGAGAATAGCTTGAAGTTAACTGCAAGTAAATTACCTGCAAGCAGAGTGTGCAAATTTTGTGTTCTGATTGTCAGTGGTAAAAAACCCAAAACAATGGTAAATAAAGTGCAATGATTAGCTTATATAACAAATAAAATCAAAACAAGCTAGGCGAAGGTGTCTGGACTACACTGTGTGCACAATTATTAGGAAAGTGTGTATTTTGACCATTTGATCATTTTTATGCATATTTTCCAACTCCCTGCTGTATAAGCTTGAATGCATACTCGATACAAGCATATGAAGTGATGTGTATCTATATAATGAGGGATGGTAGGGCCGAAGGCGATAAACCCCCTATATCACAGTGTTTGGTGTTCAGAGACGTGGTACAAGCGACCACGACTGAACAAGACATACATGTTGAAACGTCGAGACTGGGCCAAGAAATATCAGAATACCGTATTTTTCGGACAAAAAGTCACTCCGGAATATAGGTCACATTAGCCATAAAATGCACAATAACGTGGAAAAAAAACATAAATAAATCGCTCCGGAGTATAAGTCGCATTTTGGGGGAAATTTATTCGACAAAATCCAACACCAAGAACAGACATGAACGAGCAACAACAGGCTAAACAATAGGTATGCTAACGTGACAAACACAAACGAAGAGCTGATAACAGGCCTGACGTAACATTCTGAGTTATTCAAATAACTATTACATAAATAACACGTTTATCAAACCATCTGTGTCACTCCAATTCATTAAATCCATCGATCGTTCTTTCTGTCAACAATGCCGGCCGGGTGCGCGCCGCTGACGACGATTGCACTTCAAAATATTCCACAGGCCCATATAACAATATACAAATTAGCAAACCATCTGTGTCACTCCAAATCATTAAATCCATCCATCAAATTCCTCGTCCTTTAAGACAACAACGCCACGCGTGTGCCCTGACACCTCGTCATTATTCCACAGAACTAGTATAGAACTATATTGTAGCGTTAACAAAGTACAAGGAAAGACGTGGGTTTGGTAAACGTCTCTTTATTTAAACAAGAGTTCAACGAGCCAACAACTACTGAACTGCAACGATAACATATACAAGTTGCTACACGAAATAAAATATATCAAAAACCTATAACATAAATTGTTCACCGACACACGGCCCCAAGCACCGGCTTCGATTTCCAGGCATGTGGCGGCGTGGACTTCCATCCCCGGAGGTGGCACTTCCAGCCACGGAGGTGGAAGAGAGCTCCATAGAATAGGACCGGGCGTGCGTAAAAGCCATATCCGAGCCCCAACCACCGTCCCCGGACAGCCACCCGGCCAAGCGCCGGCCCCCGACTTCCATCCACGGAGGTGAAAGAGAGCTCCGTAGAGTAGGACCGGGCGTGCGTAAAAGCCATGTCCGAGCCTCATCCACCGTCCCCGGGCAGCCACCCGGCCGAGCGCCAGCCACCTACTTCCATCCACGGAGGTGAAAGAGAGCTCCGTAGAGTAGGACCAGGCGTGCGTAAAAGCCATAATAGCTTTTCAAACCTTCTGTGTCACTCCAAATCATTAAATCCTTCAAACTCTTCGTCCTCCGTGTCACTTACAAACAAAGCCGCTAATGATGCCGGTAGTACGTGGGCCCCTACATCATCTTTGTCATCCCGTGATCGAATCTTTGTCCTTTATGTATACAACCGCCGCAATGCGGCGCGCAGCTAATGTCACTTGAAATTTAAATTACAGTAATCCCTTGCTACATCGCGGTTCGTTTATCGCGGTTTCACTTTTTTTTTTTATTTTGAAAATTTGTGAAAAAAATTCACATATAAGTCGCTCCTCAGTATAAATCGCCCCCCCACCCAAACTATGAAAAAAAAATGCGACTTATAGTCCGAAAAATATGGTACATATTTTCTAAAGATCTTATGGACTGATGATCCCAAAATCTCAGATATCGTACAGCTAGTGGGCACAGGACCATTGCAGGATGCAGGTCTCGCACGGCCAAATTGCATGCTCATTGACTTGCCACCCAAGATTAATTGTATTAATTTTTTAAGTGTGTTAATTTGCGGTAATTACTAACATAAATTGACTGCCCTACTTCGAATATTTTCTAAGCATAGTAGAAAAGTGGCAAACATTCATCAGAAAGCACCAATTTTAAAGAAATTATGTGTGTTTGTACTTGCCTGGGCTTCCTTGGATGTCTTGGCCAGGTTTACAAACATTTGGCCCACGTCCTTGTCAAAGACCTTAACCCGGTTCCAATCAAGAGTCAATGGGTTATCCTTCCCTTTGAACACCTGGCAAAAGAAAATATTTCTCAAAATACTGTACTACCACCATATTTACTGATAATAGAGGTTCACATTTGGTGTACCTTCGCATGTATAATCCAGTAGTTCTCTGGTTTAAAGGACTGGATTTTGTCATGACGTTCTACACAGAAGCCAAGAGTTGGAGTCTGGCAGGGTCCGAATGATATTAAAGAAGAGTCCAGATTTCCATACTTTCCTTGGAAATATTTGGTTTGGAACCTAGAAACAATTTGGCATTCAGAAAGGAGGCTTAAACTTCATATACTGTATTCAACTAT
The DNA here is from genome assembly GCF_024217435.2 of Syngnathus scovelli. Taxonomy (NCBI): domain Eukaryota; kingdom Metazoa; phylum Chordata; class Actinopteri; order Syngnathiformes; family Syngnathidae; genus Syngnathus; species Syngnathus scovelli. The sequence goes on from NC_090849.1 coordinate 214,872, forward strand.
TATCCTCAGACTAAAAGAACAAAAACAATTGTATTCATTAGCACACTCTATTTAGATGTATAGGAAGTCATGTAATTCAAGGATACAATCCATGTCAGATTAGTGTTATAGATAATGTATGAACCCTTTCATGCATGAATTATGACAACCTAGGTCAGAATGTTTCTATTTCTGCTGTTACTCTTTGGGCATAAAAAGAAATGCTTTATGTCACATTTTTCAGGACAACATACGCTTCAGCTTAAAACTGACCTGGACTTTGTGAAACTCTAAATGAGAATCACCCCCACTTCAGAAGGGTTGACACCCTTTAGAATCATCCATGGGATACCATTTAGACTACCTGTATTCACTGCAGGTATCCAAAAAGCAGATGAAGAACAGACCTTAGCAGATTACAAGATCAGAATGATAAAACAGAAAGATGTGTCAAATGCAAGTCTACTGCCCTCTGATCTTTCTCCCTCACAGGTCAACAATCCAATCAAGCCTGGAGACTGGGCCTACTACATTGAAGTCGTCAAAAAGAAAAACTGGTTCCTCCATTCCAAGTCTTGCTGACTACCCCTCACTACCTCCCATCTGGGGTTTGAATGTCCCAGACAGCCATAAAGCCTTTCCTTGGATCGGAGTTGGAAAACAAGCACTACATAGAAACACTGAACTATTGTTTTCAATCTTTTCTGAACCTCTCTCTGCAGGTCAATGATGGACAAAATAGAGAGATTCAGGCTACTAGACTAATGGTATTACAAAACAGGATGGTCCTGAACTTGGTGACTGCAGCACTAGGTGGCGTATGCCACATTATTAGGACTTCCTATTGCACCTATATACTAGGAGATAATGACACGTAATTTGTACCAACCCAAGCTGTCCTTTGTTGTATTCTGAAGCCGCAGAAGAGAGATAACAGCAGGACAACTGGTACAAGAGGACCAAACCATACACACCATTGGCCAAGTACAGGAAAAGAACAGTTAGTTGCACATAGTGACATGGCAGCAACCTCTCAGAAGATAGAGTCCCACAACAGTGGGATTTCTCATAGTTAACCTCTGGTTATCTGGTGGCAGCGGCTATTAAAATCTGTAATCTGTGTTTGCTGTTCTGGTATTGTTATGCTTATTGACACCTTAGGTTATTCAATGTTTAAAGTCTGCAGTATCAAGGTATGTGTCCTCTACCGTAACACAGGTACAAATACAACCGCAAATACCCGCAGCACGCCGCCGACCGCGCAACCGTAGCGCGTCGCCGACCGCGTGACTACACCGCGCTGGTCGCATTATTGTGACAGAGCCGTCGCTGAAATTTATAAAATATTTTTAATGTCCTGATGTACTTTCCAAAATTTAAGTGGACCTAGTGCGCAAGGAGCTTAATTTAGTCCGATCGCGCAACCGCAGCGTGCTGGACGGTTACTGTCGCACTGTTTTAAGAGCGTCTTTGTGTTTTAGGATAGCTTTACTGCTCCCACTTGGTTCCTTTGGAAGCATGATTACAGTTGATGCAATCCTCAGAGTAACGAGAATGTAATAACGAACGGAGTCAGTTGGTATGCGGGTCCTCTTGGCTCATCTCGTGAGATTCGACAACCAAATTTCGTCCGACATTCGAAGCAGAAAAATCTCAAATTGTTTGTTCGAATACCGATTTGTTCAAGAACCGGGACAAATACAACACATGAGGCATGTCAAAAGTGATGACTATATCACACCAAAGAAAGATTGCAATGATTGTGAGGATGCTGTGTAAACAAACATGCATTACAGGGACTTGATGAATTTATCATTGAAAATGATCCCTAGTAAGTGATACATACAATGATACTGTGTTTATGTTTTCTTGCTTATGCTTGTTACAGAGGAAGGAATAATCATATGATAAACAGGAGGGAAATGGTTGACACCTTATTTTGATCTTATGATTATTGTGAAGTGCTGACTGAGAATCAGTAATTGTGTTAGTGCTTGCCGAAACTCTTGAGATGCTGAAACTTTCCACCTTCTTTGTGTGTTGTGAAAATGTCCTTGCTTAGCTAGTTGTCCAAACATGCTTGACTAGTATCTGTGGACAACCTTGTAAGACAGAGATAAGACCCGTCTGCACTGACTGAACCAGTTTGCAGAGGCAACCCTGAAACCTGTTCACACTCACCCCCACCCTGCTTTCTTTCACTAAAAAGGCTCTTGCAAGAGGCAAAAGTGAGACTGCTTTTCAAGGATTCAGACTGATGACCCATACCTCGTGACCATAGGAGCGTGGATCGACCACCAGGTGGTGATCAGTTGACAGCTCTGCCCCTCTCTTCATCCAAGTGTCCAAAACATGTGGCCGCGATTCCAATGAGACGACTACAAAGTCGATCAGCGAACTGCGACCTAGGGTGTCCTGGTGCCAAGTGCACACATGGACATCCTTATGTTTGAACGTGGTGTTCATTATGGACAATCCATGTCGAGCACAGAAGTCCAGTAATAGAACACCGCTCGGGTTCTGATTGAGGGGGCTGTTTCTCCGAATTACGCCCTTCCAGGTCTCACTGTCATTGCCCATGTGAGCATTGAAGTCACCTAGCAGAACGATGGCGTCCCCAGAAGGAGCACTTTCCAGCACTTCCTCCAAGGATTCCTAAAAGGGTGGGTACTCTGAGCTGCCATTTGGTGCATAGACACAAGTCAGGAAGGCGGAGGGAGGCCCTCTCGTTAACCGGGGTGCAGGCGCCCAGCCAGGAGGCAATAAGTATGCCCACACCTGCTCAGTGCCTCTCACTGTGGGCAACTCCAGAATGGAAGAGAGACCCTCTCAAGAGGACTCTACCAGAACCCAAACTGTGTGTGGAGGCAAGTTCGACCTTGTCTTGTCTGAACTTTTCTGCCTCGCACACCTGTTCGGGCTCCTTTCCTGTCAGAGAGGTGACATTCCATGTCCCAAGAGCCAGCTTTTGTAGCCGAGGAGCAGACCGCCAAGCTCCCCGCCTTTGGCCGCCGCCCAGCTCACTCTGCACCCAACCCCTTTGGTCCTTCCCATAGGTGTTGAGCCTATGGGAGGCCAAAAGTAAACTAATTAATAATAAATGGGACAATTATGTAAACTGATATACAGTGGAGCCTCGGTTTTCGACCACAATCCGTTCCAGAAGGCTGTTCAAGAAGTGAATCATTCGAATTCCGAATCATGTTTCCCTATTACAAATAATGGAAATGTAATCCGTTCCAAGCAAAAAAAAAAAAAACACCTTTTTTAAGCATTTTTTATGTTGTGCATTTTTGTCTGATAGCGCAACTGCAGTGCACCGCCGAACGCGCAACCGTAGCGCGTCGCCTACCACACAACTGCACCGCGCTGATCGCATTATTGTGATAGAACCGTCGCTGAAATTTAGAAAATATTTTTAAAGTCCTGATGTAGTTTCCAAAATTTAAGTAGACCTCAGTGCACAGGGAGATTAATTTGGTCCGATCGCGCAACCGCAGCACGCCGCCGAACGCGCAACCGTAGCGCGTCGCCGACCTCGTGACTACACCGCGCTGGTCGCATTATTGTGACAGAGCCGTCGCTGAAATTTATAAAATATTTTTAATGTCCTGATGTACTTTCCAAAATTTAAGTGGACCTAGTGCGCAAGGAGCTTAATTTAGTCCGATCGCGCAACCGCAGCGTGCTGGACGCTTACTGTCGCACTGTTTTAAGAGCGTCTTTGTGTTTTAGGATAGCTTTACTGCTCCCACTTGGTTCCTTTGGAAGCATGATTAGAGTTGATGCAATCCTCAGAGTAACGAGAATGTAATAACGAACGGAGTCAGTTGGTATGCGGGTCCTCTTGGCTCATCTCGCGAGATTCGACAACCAAATTTCGTCCGACATTCGAAGCAGAAAAATCTCAAATTGTTTGTTCGAATACCGATTTGTTCGAGAACCGGGACGTTCGAAAACCGAGGCTCCACTGTACAGGTATTTAATGGTTTCAGTCACATGTCCACAGTTAAAACATGTTTGATCCCTTTATTGTAATCTGAAGGATTCTGAAGAGAATGTACCGAGTGAAGGCGCAGCCAATGCGTAAATCCAGTTCCTGGCGTGCATCCACTGAAAGGGCTTCATTGCGGTTGGGCTCTCCAAGGTGATTCATAGCTTTCCAGATATCAGTGTCAGTAATTGAGCTGAATTTGGCACGATAAACTGTCTGCTCCAGAACGGCCCCTTTCATCACTGGCTGTACAGACTCCATAACCTTGGAAAAAGATTAGACCATCATTAAAAACATAGCCCCTGATTTTCATTGATTCATTTTCATTGTTTCATGATATTATTACTTTTGTTTTATGGTGTGGCTTTTTCTATCTTTACCAGAGGGGTACCAACAATTTCATTCTCATGTATGAATAGCAGTTGAACACAGGGCTATAGAGTGCCACTCGACATCATCAACTTAAGAAATATATCCACAGTCTTGTAACTGAAATTCTAAATGAAAATCTACATTTAAAATATTAAAAATACACGGGCCCACAGGGAGCAAATTAGGGTTCAGTGTCTTGCTCACGGATACTTTGACATGGTTGTCAGGGTTTCAGACCTACAAACCTGGAGATGACCTTCGAGACTACCATTGAGCCACACTGCCCTGGAATATTGTACAATAGAGCTTCATCATGTAAACACTGGCAAAACATGTAGCCCTTCGCATAAATCAGTACCCAAGAAGTAGCTCTCACCTGTTCTAGTGTTTTACAACAACATATACATTAGCCCATAGCTGCTAACACACAACATGAAAGAACATGCAAAAACGCAAATGATGTGGAATGAAATGTTCTGACCTCAAAACAGATGTTCTCGCCTTCTCTATCACAGTCCAACCATAAAACTAAGTAGTCACAGCCTCTGGCTTCAACCTAATAAAAGAATATACAAAAGTGTCAGATACAAAGTGCAATAAACACTCTGATTTAAGAGCAGCATCAGACATGCATTGAACATACTTGGAGGAATTTCACCATGTTGAGCTTGGGGTTGACCTCCCTTTTTTCTGTTGGGGCTTTGCTGAAAAGTTCTGCAGGGTCCACCTTATCCCAGTTGTTGTACTTGGCTTAAAAAAGAAGAATTTTCAGTTAATGCTATAATACCTAAAAGACTGTTGTTCTCGTTAAAGGAAGAATGACCATATAGGCCAACAGGAAATGGACTTCGTTATGTTATGTGAATTGTTTTGTGTTCATATTCTTCTATTTTGCTGCTACAAGTATGTAATTTTGAAGGTAGCCCAAAGACTTTTCAAGACCACCCAACATCTGAAGCAACATCAACCAACATCTGAACCAACCATTCAACATCAGGTGATTAAGGCGTGTACATGATGAAATCTTTGGCCAACCAGCCAGTTGTCAGTGTCACAATGAAGGCAACATGCATGCATACTTTATCTAGACAAGGTGATATGTAGTGTTGCCACTACTTTGTGAAAAACTAAGGAATTAAATGCCAGAAGGAAATGTCTATATGTGTGGGTACTGAAAATTATTCCTCAACATTCAGAAACATAAAATGTTGATAAGGCAAATGAGGAGGAGCGGTTCAAAAGTCAAATTCAAGTCAAAGTCTGCCTTATTGTCAATTTCTTCACATGTCAAGACACACAAAAAGATCGAAATTACGTTTCCCACTATCCCACGGTGACAAGACAATATACATACAAGTAAACAGCACAAAAAGTAAAAACAAGAAGGCACAAACAATGAACAAATAAGAGCGATGAATAAATAATAAATAAACAAATAACAAATAAATAAATAAGAGGAGCAAAAATGGAGCAAGTGTGCATATAGCAGACAGTCAGAATATAGCACAAAAGTACAGAACGTTATGCAGCCGGGGGTGGAGAGGGGAAAGAGTTCAGGATCCTAACAGCCTGGAGTATGAAGTTGTTGGTGAGTCTGGAGGTGCAGGAGCGAAGGCTTCTGTACCTCTTTCCAGAGGGCAGAAGATCAAACAAAGAGTGAGCGGGGTGGCTCACATCACACACCATCGTGGTCGTCTTGCGGGTGAGATGGGAGGTGTAAATGTCCTTCAGGGAGGGGAGTGAAGCACCAATAATCTTACCAGCTGTGTTCAATATGCGCTGCAGGGCCTTCATGTTGTATTCAGTGCAGCTACCACCCCACACAGCGATACAACTGGAGAGGACGCTCTCAATGGTGCCACGGTAGAATGTGGTCATGATGGCCGGAGAAGCACTTGCTCGCCTGAGTTTCTGCAGGAAGTACAGGTGGCGCTGAGCTTTCTTCGCCAGTGATGCAGTGTTGGTGGTCCAGGAGAGGTCCTCACTGATGTGCACCCCCAGGAATCTGGTGCTGCTCACTCTCTCCACCACAGCACCTTAGATGGTCAGTGGCAGGTGTCGGGTGTGACCCTTCCGGAAGTCAACAACAATCTCCTTGGTCTTGTTGACGTTCAGCAGGAGGTAGTTGTCCCTGGACCACGTGGCCAGAAGGTCGACCTCCGACCTGTATTGAGTCTCGTCGCCCTTGGTGATGAGACCCACCAGAGTCGTGTCGTCGGCATATTTCAGCACGCCGTTGCTGCTGTAGGTTGCAGTGCAGTCATGCGTCAGCAGGGTGAAGAGCAGTGGACTGAGCACGCAGCCTTCGGGTCCCCCGTGCTCAGCGTGATGCTGCCGGAGATATTGTCGCCAAGATGTACTACCTGAGGCCTCTGACAGAGGAAGTCCAGTAGCCAATTGCAGAGGTAGGTACTGAGGCCCAGCTTGTCGAGTTTGCAGATGAGTCGCTGTGGTACAATGGTGTTGAATGCAGAACTGAAGTCCACAAACAGCAACCTCACAGGTGGGTGAGGGCTGAGTGGAGGGCAGAGCAGATGGCATCCTCAGAGGACCGTTTGGCTCGGTACGCAAACCGGTGGGGGGGGGGGGGGGGGGGGGGATGGGGGGGGGGAGAGGTATTTGGCTGGCTGGCTGGCTGGCTGGCTGGCTTCGGTGGGTGGGTGGGTAGGTTTTTGGGTGGATGGATGGATGGATGGATGGATGGATGGATGGATGGATGGATGGATGGATGGATGGATGGATGGATGGATGGATGGATGGATGGATCCATCCATCCATGGATCCATGGATGGATAGATCCATGGATGGATGGATGGATGGATAGATCCATGGATGGATGGATGGATGGATAGATCCATGGATGGATGGATGGATGGGTGGGTGGGTGGGTGGGTGGATGGATGGATGGATGGATGGATGGATGGATGGATGGATGGATGGATGGATGGATGGATGGATGGATGGATGGATGGATGGATGGATGGATGGATGGATGGATGGATGGATGGATGGATGGATGGATGGATGGATGGATGGATGGATGGATGGATGGATGGATGGATGGATGGATGGATGGATGGATGGATGGAATTACAATGGATTTCGATTACCTGAATGCGTTTAGAATCAATGAGGATTTGCTCGCTGTTATTGGTGTGTATGACCTGATTGTATTATTGCCATCATGATGGGCAGTTTATGCATGAAAACAATAAAAAACATAACATTGTGTCATACTACTGTTTTATAGAAGCTGTTAAAAATGGCTTTAATAAAACAAAAGTGATTTTATTTGAAATGTTGTCATGTGTTTTATTTAAGGTTGCGCTTTTCCCCACACTGTATAGTGTTGGCATGAACAATCATTGTTAATCAAAACACTCAATAGTGCCATTATTACTGCACTGACATTTGGTGGCTACAACACACCATGGAAGTTGAACATTTAACACTTTAGCAAATGTTACTTTAACACTGGTTAGGGCAGGGGTGTCAAAATGTTTTGCAAGGACGGCCAGATTTAAAAAAAAGTGAAGGGGCCCGGGGGCCAATAGTTTTTTTCGGACATTTTTAACTAAAACAAATTCATGCAAATACACACTTTCATGAAACAAATTTCATTGTCACAATCGTCTTTATTTTTCAAATGACAAAATAACCCAATATAAGTCACTCAGGCAGATGTGAAAAACTCTAAAAACACAAATTCTGCCTTTCATTCATATCTGAAGAGTCAGATAACATTGAATAAACTGTATGAAATACCTTAAATTTACATGAGTTTAAAATTATTTTTCCCTCATGAACATTTTAAACAGGAGTTATAAGTAATGCACATTTGTCAGTTATTATTAAAACTTAGAACAAGTGAATTTTGCTCTTGTCATTTACAATATCTTTCAGAAAGTAATAGTTTGTGTCATGTCTACAGGTTCATGACATCAACAGTATTAACATGGCAGCTTCATAGCTTGCTTTAGTAATATTTACTTTTGACTTGCAGCCCCGCATGAAGAATCGCTGTTGTTATGTCAGTTTAGCTTGGAGCTGCTTCACTTCCCTTGCCTATAGCTGTAAATCTATTTTAATCATTATTAGTTAGCGTTTTATTTATCTAATTTTGCTTAATTTTTAGTTTTAATTATGTAGTGACCCTAATAATCCGCTGTACGGGGAGGAAATATTGTCTTTTAAAAAGGCAAGCCTCAAAAATTGAAAGAATATTTGTATGGAGTTTTGACAAAATTGAAGATAATTGGCTATGAAATACCAAAGATGGGTTTGGTGATGAATCTAGGTAACTTCGACCAGGAAAATGTAAAGGGATGTGATAGATACTTGATGAAAGTACTGCTGGTAGCCAGCAAAAAAAGCCATAAAAGGGTATGGTTTAAAACTGATGCACCAACGAAGAAGCAATGGCTGGGATTAGTAGAAAAAATATTTTATATAGAAAAATATCTAAAATATTGAGGGTTAAGGAAGGGAAATTTAAATCAACATGTAAAAAATTGAATGACACCATAACTTTGGGGACGCGAAAGTAGATCATGTTCAGAATCAATTACAATTAGACACATTCAATGGAAGTCACCTGCTACCATGAAGAGTTATTGTACCATTACAAAATGCTAATGTTTTGTATTCCTTTGTGGTGACAAAACGAAAACATCAACGAGGATTTGCTGGAGTCATACTCGCATGTGTGTCCCCTCCGTGAGTCGTCACCTTATCGTGGTGGAGGGGTTTGCGTGTCCTAATGATCCTAGGAGCCAAGTTCTCTCTGTAGTTGTATGCAGGCACTGCTTGCCACTGGCGGAGTTTGCGATCATTAAGTGCCGTCCTTTTTACCCGCCAAGGGAATTTACTGCGATTCTGCTAGTCGCGGTATACATCCCACCTTCCAACATTGAAAGCGACAGGATCACGGCTCTTAGTGAACTGTACCAGGCTGTCAGTGAACAACAGACGGCGCTCCCTGACGGTTTCACCATCTTCGCTGGGGATTTTAATCATGCTAAGCTAAAACCTGTTTTTCCGAGGCTTCACCAGCATGTTAATTTTCCAACACGTGATGACAGCTTCCTGGACCTGGTCTAAACTATGTTAGGGTTTTTCAAATTATCCTTATCGCATGATTATGTTGGAATGCAACCGGTAATAAATAACCTACCTTGTCTCATCCTACACAAGGTCGTAAAACATCCCCTGATATGTTTTGACTAGAGCACAAGGGCTTCCTATTCAGTCTACTCTTACCCCCACTCTTTCTCTTAATAAATATGCCTTTGCAGTTGGGAGAGGCTCCAGATTTCATTCCTGTAGCGAGTGATCTCTCCACCTGCAGGTGTCTAAAAGAACTTGCTTGTCTTCCGTGTGGTTCTTGCAAAATAAGTTGGAGTGAGCAAATCTCTAACATTTTGGTGCCGAAACCCGGGACCCCTCATACCCGCTATCTGTCTGACGAAGAAGGACGTGCTGCATTGTTGACAAGCCAGCGTCCACTAGGAGGACCTGGAGGAGAAAGTCCTGGGAAGAGAATTCTTCGCTGGGCCAGCATCTTAGGTCTGCCTTCGTCTGACAGAGGTGGATTGACGGGACCCGGCAGTGCAACGAACCAGGGGACAAGTAAGTTAAAGGCCTGAAGTTGTGTGATTGTGTTGTTGTTTGTGAAACGCGTATATATAAAAAAAAAAAAAAAACCACAGGTGCACGAGAGATACGGCTTTGGTTTGTCCGAGCCATGAGATACGGCTTTGGTTTGTCCGAGCTATGAGATACGGCTTTGGTTTGTCCGAGCCATGAGATACGGCTTTGGTTTGTCCGAGCTATGGGATACGGCTTTGGTTTGTCCGACCTATGAGATACGGCTTTGGTTTGTCCGAGCTATGAGGCCTAAATAAAAAAAAAAAAAAAAAAAGCGCTGGAGTTTATGTGATTGAGAGTGTGACTGGTAGGATAAATTGACTAAATAGCAGTTCTAGCATTGATACAGGCTAGCAATTTGTTGAAAGTTCAATGTAAACCTGCATTGAGGATCCTCAAAGAAATAAATAAGTAATAATAGTAATAATAATAATAATAATATTTTTGAGACAAAGAGATTGTAAAACCTTAAACTACTGAAATTAAGATGGGAAATAAGAACGGTAAATCTCTTGCTCTGCTCTTCTTTAAAACGAGAAGTTCATGGCAAGTAGATTTCTTAATTGTATGCAATACATGCTGAAGTGGAAGAAAATGTATGGATTACAGGGAAATTTGAAATGTGGAAGAAGTGGTAGAAGTGCTAGAGTGTGGTTGAAATCTTCACAAAGAGATGAGAACGAATTCAAGAGACAAAAGCTAGAAGGATGAAAACTGATGCGGTCACAAGTGTTTGTCAGACCAGGAGACAATAAGGCCCCTGTGAGCAGGTGCAAGGCCGCAGCTCAAGCCGCGGCTCAAGCAAGGGGCAAGAGGAGTTTCCGGTCCTATGCAAATCATGTATCGAAATTTAAAAGATTTGAAACCTCTCCCATATGACAGCAAAACATGTCATTGTCAGGTTATCAAAAATCTTTTTAGATTGTTAGAGCCCCTGTCCACACAAGAAGTATGACAATGCTGTTTGTAAGCCCAAATTACAAATGACTAGAGATCAAATTGTGTTACACTGAAGTTAAAATATGCAAATCAAGTAGTAAAGAAATGGAACTTGCTTCTAGAAGATAAATAAATAAAATTAGAATGTGCTGTCCTCGTGTGCATGGGAGGGACCACCTCATGATCGACCACAGGAAATGGCCAGCCTGTGACGAATCATTGGTGCTGGGACCTACCTTCCGCACGCGAGAGCTGTGCATGTGTGTGCGTATGTGTTAAGTTGATGAAGATTGGCTAAACTTTTAGTATAAAGAAATTTGCTAGACTGTTGTCTATTCAATTTACACCGCAGAACAGAAACAATTTTGACAGATAAAAATGAAAGAAAAAGAGAGAAATCTGTTTGCGAGCAGAAACTAATCCACACTAGTGCATGTTAGTGTCAAGCCCTCATGAGAAATTCGGAGTTAACAAAACAACAGAACATGCTTTCAGGAATTGGGAGAAGCTAAATTGTGAATTTAAGATTTTGCAATGCTACATTTAATAGGAATAATTGATTGGTTGTGTTATAAGATGATGCAAAATTCTAATTGCAAGCTAAATCTGAGAGATTGAGTTCTTCAAATTTAAAAACAAAGAAAAAATTCAGATTAATTTGCCAGTTGTTTGTTTTAGTTACGTTTTTTTTTTGAATTGGTGGATTGTTCTACCAGGAAACTTGAGTTGAAAATGATATATGAATGTTGTGTGGTGAGCTTGGATGAAATGGGACCAATGTGATAAGACTCCTTTTTGGAGACTGTATGAGATGCATATGATGAGCATTGATGAATGATTGCCTGAATGAAAGGTTGAATGGTTGAAGTCGTTGGCGACTACTATAGAAAATTAGTAGAGCGACTTTGATGAAAGAGTGAGCAGGTTGAATGCTAAAAAGAAAACGTAGCTTTTGGATTGATAGTTAACTAGAGAAAAAACTGGAGAACCAGTAACACATGTAGAAGATGTGTGAACTGAGAAATTAAGAAGCGTTTTGGAAAGAAAGTCAAATTAAAAGATGATGAAATCATATGTAGTAATACAACACTTTACTACATATGGATTCTCTAAATCATACAATTGAGTAAAATAAAACATACGTTTTGATTCGTATTCAAATTTCTAAGATTCTTGTGATAAACAATGAGAAAACGATTGAAAAGTAACTAAAGAAACTACAAGAAAGTGAAAATGTCTAATCATTTGCTAGCTGAGTCACTCCCCATTCGGGGAGGGCATCCATTTACTTGCTAAGCGAGTTGTCAAAACAGTCCAATTGCCACGAAAAGTAGCTATGTGCACGTGTGCAGTACACACACACGAGACTGATAAGGTGTCAAGAGGTAACAAGCTTGCAGACAGAACCACAAAGCTGCAGCGCAAAAGACACTTCAAATTTTATACACACAAGAAGCAGATTAGATCACTGAAACATTTTTAAAGATGTGCAGCGACAAAGTCCATAGAGTGAAATTCAATTATGGACGAAAAGAGGGGCAAGATTAGAGAATGGCATCTATAAATGACCTACCCCACCAAAGAACCTATGCTAATGGTGAGCAATATTGAGCCATGGTGCGTGTCACATGGCTCAAGAGGAGGGATAGTGGGGCAGGTCAGTCAGCTTTATACAACATATGGATTTGATTCATATTCAAAACAGTTTCAAAACAAAACAATTTTTTTTTTTGTAGAGCTTGTTTCAACAAAAACAAAAACACTGAATGCCTCCAATTTAAAAGATCAATTTGACCTTTGCAGGATGATCTGCTGTGTCGGATCTGGACTGCCAAGAAAGTATGATGTTTATATGTGTACTTTGTCAACAACCTCTGTAGATGTTAAAGAATGGGATGAATATCTAGAATGAATGTGGACGACAAAAGGTGCAATAGTGGATACAGATAATATCCACCGCATCAATGACAAACCTGTTTTACCAAAATCACTTTTTAAGGCAGCAGCGCTTGCGACACATGGGCCTTGCCATGTGTCGACAGGAGGGATGAAGTCCATCATAGATCAACAATTCACTACCTTTGGTTTAGATGCTTACTTAAAAAAAAATTGTAAAGCATGTCCTGTTTGTGTGAAACATAATCCACAAGGAAACATGAGACCTAAGAGAGGCTCATTTCCAAAACCCTCTTATCCATTTCACATCATGCATATGGATTTTATTGAACTCACACAAAGTGGACCTTACAAATACTGCCTAGTGATGATTGATGCATTTTCAAAATGGGTGGAAGTAGTTCCATCTAAACGCGCAGATGCCTTAACAGTGGCAAAAGGTATCTGCAAAACCATCATACCAACTCATGGCATCCCCCAAACCATTTACAGTCACAATGGTCCACACTTTGTGAACCAAGTTGTGCAGAACATGGCTGTACACCTTGGAATAACGTTAAAAAACCACTGTGCTTGGCATCCTTCGAGCGCAGGCCTGGTTGAACGGGCAAACTTTACTATCAAAAGCAGGTTGAAAAAATGCATGGAAACAACAGGCAGACCTTGGCCAGAGTGCCTCGACTTAGTGAAGCTCTATATGAGAATTACTCCCACTTCCGAAGGACTAACACCTTTTGAAGTCATACATGGGAGACCATACAGACTACCAGTGTTCCCTGCAGATTTCCAAAAAGCAGACGAAGAACAGACCTTGGCAGATTATCTAATCAGGACGCTCAAACTGAAAGATGTGTCCAATGCAAATTTACTGCCGCCTGATCTCTCCCCCTCACAGGTGGACAACCCCATCAATCCAGGAGACTGGGTCTACATCAAGGTCATCAAAAGAAAGAACTGGGCCAGCCCGCGGTGGGAGGGACCGTTTCAAGTTTTGCTTGCTACTCCCACGGCGGTTAAGATTTCTCAACGGCCCAGTTGGATTCACCTCAGCCACTGCAAGTTGCAGAGAGTGCTGGACCCCTAATTCGGAGTGGTGGGGAAGGCTAACTACAAAGGAGTCCCATCGTTTAGGGTGAGACGTCTCAATGTTGGTGAAGAATTCATCGATCCCCACTCCGCTAGGCGAGGGGATGTCCCGGTGTCTCTGCCATCCTAGTAGCAACGGGGCTCCATATGCCAGATGGATCCTCTGCTGCGTTGTGGTTGGAGCGTGCTATGGTCTATTGACTCATCTGAACAGACCAAATGACAATGTTGCCCGTGGAAAACGATGGTCGCATGATGAGAACTTTGAGGACTGGTCATGGGACCCCAGAAACCCATACGAAACCAACACTTGGTACCGGTATGTCAAGTTCACTGTGAGAGCTCACACACAGGAGGGGTGTTATGTGTGTTCGAAACTCCCCCCTTCCTCCACACAAGTTCGCTTGGAGGCCAGAGCAATGAATGTCACTGAAGCAAAATGTATGGCATCCATGGGAGGAGTTGGATATCAGCACCGTGCCGTCACAGTCAAAGATGCCGACCCTTACCGCCCTGGACTTGCTGACGGTGCCTGTGATCAGCTATTCTGAACAAATCTCAATGTGACTGTTAGAGGACGAACAATACCACAAGTGGCCTACACAGAGACTCCAGCCGGAGTGAATTACACATGTTACATCCAAGGTAACAAGACCCACGTCTGCATTAACGACGACTGCTCTCCAGGAGGAAACTGGATGGGAGCTTTGGACATCACCGATGAGTGTCAAGATAAGAGAGCCATTTCAGGTGGTGAGGGCTCTCCAACCAACATGGCTACACCATCGAACGGAACATACTTCATACAGAATGGCTGGTGGCTTTGTGGTCACAAGGTTTATCCGATGCTGCCCGCCAACTGGACAGGAGTGTGTGCACCAGTGTGGGTGACGGACCACACCTACAGGATACGACATCATCAGCTGACAGGAGCACACAACTCTTCTGGACGTCGACGCAGAGCAGTTGCAACCTTTGACCCTCATGACCCTGTCTGGGGTGCGAACGTTCCAGAGGACCATAAAGTATGGTCCGTCGGAGACAAAGTTGTCCTTGCGCTCTTCCCTCAGATTGGGGTTGGGAAACTATCGCTCTTCATCGAGACACTGAACTATCGTTTTCAATCCTTTGTGAATCTCTCACTGCAAGTCAACGATGGACAAAATAGAGAGATTCAGGCTATTAGACTGATGGTCTTGCAAAACAGGATGGTTCTGGACTTGTTGACGGCAGCACAAGGTGGTGTGTGCCACATCATTGGGACTTCCTGTTGCACATACATACCAGGAGAAAATGACACCCACATCAACGACGCCATGAATTCACTGAAGAACTTACAGCAGGCCACGTCTAATGACAAGGTCCCACATCAGTTTGATTTCTTTTCGTGGCTATTCTCTGGCAACTGGTGGCAACTGCTTTTGAAATTGCTGTCTCCTGTGCTTGTTGTGCTGGTGGTGTTGTGCTTGTTTACGTCCTGCGTTATCCCATGTTTGAAGTCTGCTGTGTCGAAGTTTATGTCCTCTACTGTAGCCCAAGTTCATATACAACTTCTTAGAGATGACGGATGTGATGACGATAATGAAGCGTGGATTGCGTAAATGCTGTTCTATTGAGCATGTTTTACAGAAACGATGATTTGACCATCGAAAATGCTTCGCAAGTGATGGATACAATGATGTACTGTTTCTGTGTTTTTGTTTTTATTGATAGCATTCTGGTCGCCTGTGGCAACGGGGCCGTGTAAGAATTTTCCTGCTAATAACATCTGGCCAGCAGGTTTTTCGCTTACACAATAAGTTTGATCTGGGGTATTGAGGTAATGCCTCATCTTCACTGGAAAGTGTTGCTATCATTGTTTGTTGTTTTTTATTTTTACTATTCTTCTTTCTTCATTATACATATATATGTGTGTTTTTTTTTTGTTTTTTTGACTTGTCTTTGTTGTTTGCGGTGGCATATTCATATGATAAAACAGTAGGGAGATGTTAGGGTTTTTCAAATTATCCTTATCGCATGATTATGTTGGAATGCAACCGGTAATAAATAACCTACCTTGTCTCATCCTACACAAGGTCGTAAAACATCCCCTTATATGTTTTGACTAGAGCACAAGGGCTTCCTATTCAGTCTACTCTTACCCCCACTCTTTCTCTTAATAAATATGCCTTTGCAGTTGGGAGAGGCTCCAGATTTCATTCCTGTAGCGAGTGATCTCTCCACCTGCAGGTGTCTAAAAGAACTTGCTTGTCTTCCGTGTGGTTCTTGCAAAATAAGTTGGAGTGAGCAAATCTCTAACAAACTACACATAGAGGAGCTTTCAAAGCCACCCCCCTCCCTCATATTGGGCTTTCTGACCATATCACTGTTATGCTTATGCCTGCATGCAGACAAAGAGTGAAAGCATCCAGGCCGGTTCGCAAGCGGGTAAGAGTGTGGCCTGAGGGTGCCTCTGATGCGCTTCGGGACTGCTTTGACACAACTGACTGGGGATGTTTAAGCAGGCAGCCACTTGCAACAATCAGACGGACATTGAGGAGTATACTGACTCTGTTTCCTCTTACATCTCGAAGTGCATTGACGATATGACCCACACAAAATGCATCGTCACTAGGGCTACCTGGAAACCAGGGCTGATGGGGGCTGTCCTCAGGCTGCTGAGGGCCAGGGACAAAGCCTTCAGAACTGGGGATGAGGCTGGCTTGAGAACAGCGAGGGTATACTTATTGCCCCCCGGCTGGGCGCCTGCACATTGGGGTTCACCCCGGTGAACGAGAGGGTAGCCTCCCTCCGCCTTCAGGTGGGGGGACGGGTCCTGACTGTTTGTGTCTATGCACCAAACGGCAGCTCAGAGTACCCACCATTTTTTGAGTCCTTGGAAGAAGTGCTGGAGAGCCCTCCTTCTGGGGACGCCATCGTTCTGCTGGGTGACATCAATAATCACATGGGCAATGACAGTGAGACCCGGAAGGGCGTGATTGGGAGGAATGCCCCCCATGATCTGAATCCGAGCGGTGTTCTATTATTGGACGTCTGTGCTCGACACGGATTGTCCATAATGAACACCATGTTCAAGCATAAGGGTGTCCATATGTGCACTTGGAACCAGGACACCCTAGGCCGCAGTTGGATGATCGACTTTGTAGTTGTGTCATCGGATTTGCGGGCGCATGTTTTGGACACTCGGGTGCAGAGAGGGGTGGAGCTGTCAACTGATCATGGTTCCAATGGTGGGGGAAGATGCTGGTCCGACCTGGCAGACCCAAATGTATTGTGAGGGTCTGCTGGGAACGTCTAGCAGAATCCCTTGTCAGGAAGCGCTTTTCCCACATCCTGGAGGAGGCGGGGGACATAGAGTCCAAGAGGACCCTGTTCTGTGCCTCCACTGTTGAGGCAGCCAACCAGAGCTGTGGCCGTAAGGTAGTCGATGCCTATTGTGGCGGCAACCCCCGAACCCGCTGGTGTACACCGGTATTAAGGGATGCCGTCAAGCTGAAGAAGAAGTCCTATTGGGCCGTTTTGGCCTGTGGGATTCCGGAGGCAGCCGACAGGTACCGGATGGCCAGGCGGAATGCGGCTTCGACGGTTGCTGAGGCAAAAATCCGGGCATGGGAAGAGTTTAGTGAGGCCATGGAGAATGACTTCCGGACGACTTAGAGAAAATTCTGCACCACCGTCCGGCGTCTCAGGAGGGGGAAGCAGTACGCCGTCAACACTGTTTACAGTTAAGATGGCGTGCTGCTGAGCTCGACTTGGGACGTCGTGAGTCGGTGGGGAGAACACTTCAAAGACTTCCTCAATTCCACCGACAAGCCTTCCATTGTGGAAGCAATCTCTGGGGTCGAAGTAACTGAGGTAGTTAAAAAAACTCCTCAGAGGCAAGGATGAGGATGAGATCCACCCGGAGTTCTTAAAGGCTCTGGATGTTGTGGGGCTGTCATGGCTGACACGCCACTACAGCATTGCATGGACATCGGGGACGGTGCCTCTGGATTGGCAGACTTAAGTGGTGGTTCGCCTCTTAAGAAGGGGGACTGGAGGGTGCGTTCCAACTACAGCAGAATCACACTCCTCAGCCTCCCTGGTAAGGTCTATTCAAGGGTGCTGGAGAGGAGGGTCCGTCGGGAGGTCAAACCTCGGATTCAGGAGGAGCAGTGTGGTTTTTGTCCTGGCCGTGGAACAGTGGACCAGCT
The DNA here is from genome assembly GCF_024217435.2 of Syngnathus scovelli. Lineage (NCBI taxonomy): Eukaryota > Metazoa > Chordata > Actinopteri > Syngnathiformes > Syngnathidae > Syngnathus > Syngnathus scovelli. The sequence continues at coordinate 232,977 of NC_090849.1, forward strand.
CTATACCCTCAGCAGGATTCTCGAGGGGGCATGGGAGTTTGCTCAACCAGTCCACATGTGTTTTGTGGACTTGGAGAAAGTGTTCCTCGGGATGTTCTGTGGAGGGTGCTTCGGGAGTACGGGGTGCCGATCCAACTGATAAGGGCGGTTCGGTCCCTGTACCATCAATGCCAGAGTTCGGTTCACATTTCCGACAGCATGATACAAAAATAACACTATGCTACCAATACAACACAAATTTATTTGAAACAACTAGGTGTTTACACTATTAGAACATTTAACGATTAAATGGGCATCAAATTAAAAAAAAAATATATAAGGATTAGAATGATAGAATGCAAATAATACCCACCAATGAAATCCAGACTCATCACATGTCCACAAACAGAAGTCATCTTATAATGTACAGATTGGCCCTGGAAGATTCCAATGAATTCATGCACAAAACATGATGCGTTGAGGCCCTTCCGGCTCGTAAAATTTCCTAAACATAAAAAAGGAGAAAAATCAGGCATTGGTGTATTGATCAAGAATGCATGACCTTATGATGATTACCATGGATAATTTATGTGGTTGCATCTACAAACCGGGTTTCAGAAAAAAAAAAAAATACATAAAAAGCATCAAGGAAATCAAATTGTTGGACAGGATAAATCCAAGTAGGTCTTTAAAAAACTTGATCAAAACGATGTCAAAAAACGGCAATTATTAAGCACTGTAAGCAATGACAAAACAAGAAATTTGATATTGGCGGGTAGCGCATCCAAATGGCAGAGAAGTTAAATACCGTATTTTTCGGACTAAAAGTCGTTATGTTTTGTTTGAGCTTTTCTATCTACCAACTAGCTATTTATTATTGTAGCACAACATAAAATATACTGTTTGAGTGGGAATAGCTTGAAGTTAACTGCAAGTAAATTACCTGCAAGCAGAGTGTGCAAATTTTGTGTTCTGATTGTCAGTGGTAAAGAAACCAAAACAATGGTAAATAAAGTGCAATGATTAACTTATATAACAAATAAAATCAAAACAAGCTAGGCGAAGGTGTCTGGACTACACTGTGTGCACAATTATTAGGAAAGTGTGTATTTTGACCATTTGATCATTTTTTGCATATTTTCCAACTCCCTGCTGTATAAGCTTGAATGCTTACTCGATACAAGCATATGAAGTGATGTGTATCTATATAATGAGGGATAGTAGGGCCGAAGGAGATAAACACCCTATATCACAGTGTTTGGTGTTCAGAGACGTGGTACAAGCGACCACGACTGAACAAGACATACATGTTGAAACGTCGAGACTGGGCCAAGAAATATCAGAATACCGTATTTTTCGGACAAAAAGTCACTCCGGAATATAGGTCGCATTAGCCATAAAATGCACAATAACGTGGAAAAAAAAACATATATAAATCGCTCCGGAGTATAAGTCGCATTTTGGGGGAAATTTATTCGACAAAATCCAACACCAAGAACAGACATGAACGAGCAACAACAGGCTAAACGATAGGTATGCTAACGTGACATAAACACAAACGAAGAGCTGAGAATGGGCCTGACGTAACATTCAGAGTTATTAAAATAACTATTACATAAATAACACGTTTATAAAACCATCTGTGTCACTCCAATTCATTAAATCCATCGATGGTCCTTTTTATCTGCCGAGGGAATTTACCGCGATTCTGCTAGTCGCAGTATACATCCCGCCTTCCAACATCGAAGGAGACAGGATCGCGGCGCTTGGTGAACTGTACCAGGCTGTCAGTGAACAGCAAACAGCGCACCCTGACGGTTTCACCATCTTCACTGGAGACTTCAATCATGCCAACCTGAAGTCTGTTTTCCCGAGGCTTCACCAGCATGTTACTTTTCCGACACGTGGAGACAGCTTCCTGGACCTAGTCTACTCGGCGCAAAAGGGAGCTTTCAAAGCCACCCCCCTCCCCCATCTGGGGCTTTCTGACCATCTCACCGTTTTGCTTTTGCCCGCATACAGACAATTGGTAAAGGCATCCAGGCCGGTTCGGAGGCAGGTTCGAGTGTGGCCTGAGGGTGCCTCCAATGCACTTCGTGACTGCTTCGACACCACTGACTGGGACTTGTTTAAGCAGGCAGCCACCTACAACGATTGAACGGACATAGAGGAGTATACTGACTCTGTAACCTCTTACATCACGAAGTGCATCGATGATGTGACTTGCTCGAAATCCGTCGTCACTCGCGCGAACTGGAAGCCGTGGCTGACGGGGGCTGTCCTCAGACTGTTGAGGGCCAGGGACAAGGCTTTCAGAGCGGGGGATGAGGCTGGCTTGAGGACAGCGAGGGCCGACCTGTCCCGAGGCATCAAAGAAGCGAAGAAGGCGTTCTCGTGCAAGGTCTCCACCCACTTCAAGGACAGCAAGGACGCAAGTAGCCTTTGGCGGGGCATTCAGACCATCACGGACCACAAGCCCGCGCCAAGGAGCTGTGAGGGCGACGTCCGTCTGCTGAACGATCTGAACCGCTTCTTTGCTCGCTTCGACGCCCAGAACAGCACTTGCCCGCTGAAGACCACTCCCCCCCCCACACGAGCACCCCCTGCGCCTCTCTGCCGACGGTGTGAGGAGGGCGCTTGCCGCTATTGACACCCGAAAGGCGGCGGGCCCTGACAACATCCCGGGTCGAGCGCTGAAGGACTGCGCTGGGGAGCTGTCGGGTGTCTTCACGGACATCTTTAACGTTTCCCTGCAGCAGGCCATCGTCCCCTCGTGTTTCAAGGCTGCCACCATCGTTCCTGTGCCGAAGAAACCTGCACCGTCCTGCTTCAATGACTACCGCCCTGTGGCACTGACGGCCATCATCATGAAGTGCTTTGAGCGGCTGGTCATGGAGCACATCAAGTCCGTTCTACCCCCCACCACTGACCCTTTCCAGTTTGCGTACTGTGCCAAGCGGTCCTCTGAGGATGCCATCTGCGCTGCCCTCCACTCGGCCCTCACCCACCTGGAGAGAAAGGACTCATATGTGAGGTTGCTGTTTGTGGACTTCAGCTCTGCCTTCAACACCATTGTGCCGCAGCGACTCATCTGCAAACTCGACGAGCTGGGCCTCAGTACCTCCCTCTGCAACTGGATACTGGACTTCCTCTGTCAGAGGCCTCAGGTGGTGCGTATTGGCGACAAAATCTTCGCCAGCATCACGCTGAGCACGGGGGCCCCCCAGGGCTGCGTGCTCAGTCCATTGCTCTTCACCCTGCTGACGCATGACTGCACTGCGACCTACAGCGACAACCACATAGTGAAGTTTGCTGACGACACAACTCTGGTGGGTCTCATCACGAAGGGCGACGAGACTCGGTACAGGTCGGAAGTTGACCTTCTGACCACGTGGTGCAGGGACAACAACCTCCTGCTGAACGTCAATAAGACCAAGGAGATCATTGTTGACTTCCGGAAGGGTCACACAACACACCTGCCGCTGATCATCGACGGTGCTGTGGTGGAGAGGGTGAGCTGCACCAAGTTCCTGGGGGTGCACATCAGTGAGGACCTCTCCTGGTCCGCAAACACCTCGTCACTGGCAAAGAAAGCTCAGCGCCGCCTGTACTTCCTGCGGAAGCTCAGGCGTGCATGTGCTCCTCAGGCAGTCCTGTCTACATTCTACCATGGCACCATTGAGAGCGTCCTCACCAGTTGCATCGCTGTCTGGGGTGGTAACTGCACTGAACAGAACTTGAAGGCCCTGCAGCGCATAGTGAATACGGCTGGTAAGATTATTGGTGCTTCGCTCCCCTCCCTGAAGGACATTTACACCTCCCATCTCGCCCGCAAGGCAACCTCGATTGCCAGAGATGTGAGTCACCCGGCTCACTCTTTGTTTGACCTTCTGCCCTCTGGGAAGAGGTACAGGAGCCTGCGCTCCCGCACCACCAGACTCGCCAACAGCTTCTTTCTCCAGGCTGTTAGGGCCCTGAACTCGCTACCCCCTTCTGCGTAGCGTGCGGCACTGTTGCGCTATTTTCGGGAATGTCTGCTGTACGCGCACTTGCTCCTTTTTTTTCTGCTCCTCTTATTTATTTATTTATTGTTGTGTTATTTATTCATTATTTATTCAGCAGGCTTTTGTTATACTTGTTTACTTGTTTGTCTGTTGTGAGCCATGTCTTGTCACCGTGGGATAGGGGGGAACGAAATTTCGGTTTCTTTGTGTGTCTTTGGCATGTGGAGAAATTGACAATAAAGCTGACTTTGACTTTGACTTTGACAACAATGGGTGCGCGCCGCTGACGGCGCTTGCACTTCAAAACATTCCACAGGCCCATATAACAGTATATAAATTATATATCAAATAACTATTATATGATGAATAATATCAAACCACTCAAATCATTAAATCAATCGATCAAATTCCTCGTTCTTTGTCAACAACGCCGCACGTGCGCCCTGACGTCAGCCTCGTCGTTATTCCACAGATCTAGTGTATAACTATATTGTAGCTTTAACAAAGTACAAGGAAAGACGTGGGTTTGGTAAACGGCTCTTTATTTAACAAAACAAGAGTTCAACGAGCCAACAACTACTGAACTGTAACGATAAAAACATATACAAGTTGCTACACGAAATAAAATATATCAAATAACTGTAACAGAAATAGTTAACCGCCACATGGCCCCAAGAACCGGCGTGGACTTCCAGGCGTGTGGCAGTGTGGACTTCCATCCCCATTCCATCTACCTTTTCCCACTTACCAAAAATTCCGAACTTTCAAATTTGAAATTCAACCAAATTCTCCAAAATTTCGTTTTTCTACTCCAATTTCTACATTGTTCAACCGATTCAAACCATCCCAACTTTCAACTGTTCATCTTTTGCCTACCTATTCCACAACTTCCCACTTACCAAAAATTCCAAATTTGAAATTCAACCAAATTCTCCAAAATTTCGTTTTTCTACTCTGTCTACATTTTTCAACCCATTCAACCCATTCCAACTTTCAATTGTCCATCTTTTGCCTACCTATTCCACAACTTCCCACTTACCAAAAATTCCAAATTTGAAATTTAACATTCTCCAAAATTTCGTTTTTCTACTCTCATTTCTACATTTTTTAAAAGATTCAACCAATTCCAACTTTCAATTTTTCATCTCTTGCTTACCTATTCCACAACTTCCCACTTACCAAAAATTCCAAATTTTCAAAATTGAAATTCAACCAAATTTTCAAAAATTTCATTTTTCTACTCTAATTTCTACATTTGTCTTTTGATTCAACCCATTCCAACTTTCAACTTTTCATCTTTTGCCTACCTATTCCACAACTTCCCACTTACCAAAATTCCAAACTTTCAAATTTGAAATTCAACCAAACTTGTGAGTCGTCACCTTATCGTGGTGGAGGGGTTTGCGTGCCCCTATGATCCTAGGAGCCATGTTGTCGGGGGCGTCATGCCCCTGGTAGGGTCACCCATGGCAAACGGGTCCAAGGTGAGGGGCCAGACAAAGCACGGCTCACAGAAGCCCCTTATGATGAGTAAAATAAATGGACTTCGTTTTCCCTCACCCGGACGCGGGTCACCGGGGCCCCCCTCTGGAGCCAGGCCTGGAGGCGGGGCTCGAAGGCGAGCGTCTGGTAGCCGGGCCTTCGCCGGCACAGCCCCAAAAGGAAATGTGGGGCCCCCTTCCCATGGGCTCACCACCTGTGGGAGGGGCCAAAGGGGTCGGGTGCAGTGTGAGCTGGGCGGCGGCCAAAGGCAGGGACCTTGGCGGTCTGATACCGCAGAAGCTAGCTCTTGGGATATGGAATGTCACCTCTCTGGCTGGAAAGGAGCCCGAGCTGGTGTGCGAGGCAGAAAAATTCCGACTAGATATAGTCGGACTAGCCTCCACACACAGTTTGGGTTCCAGTACAAGCCCTCTCAAGAGGGGCTGGACTCTCTTCCACTCTGGAGTTGCCCACGGTGAGAGGCGTCGAGCAGGCGTGGGTATACTTATTGCCCCATGGCTGGGCGCCTGCACATTGGGGTTCACCCCAGTGAACGAGAGGGTAGCCTCCCTCCGCCTTCAGGTGGGGGGACAGGTCCTGACTGTTGTTTGAGTCTATGCACCAAACGGCAGCTCAGAGTACCCACCCTTCTTGTAGTCCCTGGAGGAAGTGCTGGATAATGCTCCTTCCGGGGACTCCATCGTTCTACTGGGTGACTTCAATGCTCACGTGGGCAATGACAGTGAGACCTGGAGGGGCGTGATTGGGAGGAACCGATCTGAACCTGAGCGGTGTTCTATTATTGGACTTCTGTGCTCAACACGGATTTTCAATAATGAACACCATGTTCAAACATAAGGGTGTCCATGTGTGCACTTGGCACCAGGACACCCTAGGCCGCAGTTCGATGATCGACTTTGTAGTCGTGTCATCGGAATTGCAGCCGCATGTTTTGGAAACTCGGGTGAAGAGAGGGGCGGAGCTGTCAACTGATCACCACCTGGTGGTGGGTTGGCACCGATGGTGGAGGAAGATGCCGGTCCGACCTGGCAGACCCAAACGCTCGGTGAGGGTCTGCTGGGAACGTCTGGCAGAATCTCCTGTCAGGAAGAGCTTCAACTTCCACCTCCGGCAGAGCTTTTCCCACGTCCCGGGGGAGGCGGGGGACATTGAGTCTGAGTGGACCATGTTCCGCGCCTCCATTGTTGAAGCGGCCGACCGAAGCTGTGGCCGTAAGGTCGTTGGTGCCTGCCGTGGCGGCAATCCCTGAACCCGATGGTAGACACCGGCGGTAAGGGATGCCGTCAAGCTGAAGAAGGAGTCCTATCGGGCCGTTTTAGCCTGCGGGACTCCGGAGGCAGCTGAGAGGTACCGGATGGCCAAGCGGAACGCGACTTCGGCGGTTGCTGAGGCAAAAACACGGGCGTGGGAGGAGTTTGGATGAGGCCATGGAGAATGAGTTCCGGACGGCTTCGAGGAAATTCTGGTTCCCCATCCGGCGTCTCAGGAGGGGGAAGCAGTGCAACGTCAACACTGTTTACAGTGGGGATGGCGTGCTACTGACCTCGACTCGGGACGTCGTGAGTCGGTGGGGAGAATACTTCGAAGACCTCCTCAATTCCACCTACACGCTTTCCATTGAGGAAGCAGGGCCTGGAGACTCTGAGGCTGATTCTCTAATCTCTGGGGTCGAAGTCACTGAGGTAGTTAAAAAACTCCTCGGTGGCAAGGCCCCGTGGGTGGATGAGATCCGCCCGGAGTTCTTAAAGGCTCTGGATGTTGTGGGGCCGTCCCTTATGCTGACACGCCTCTACAACATTGCGTGGACATCGGGGACAGTGCCTCTAGATTGGCAGACTGGGGTGGTGGTTCCCCTCTTTAAGAAGGGGGACCGGAGGGTGTGTTCAAATTACAGGGGAATCACACTCCTCAGCCTCCCCGGTAAGGTCAGGGGTGCTGGAGAGTCCGTCGGGAGGTCGAACCTCGGATTCAGGAGGAGCAGTGTGGCTTTCGTCCTGGCTGTGGAACAGTGGACCAGCTTTGCACCCTCGGCAGGATCCTCGAGGGTGCATGGGAGTTCGTCCAACCAGTCCACATTTGTTTTGTGGACTTTGAGAAGGCGTTCGACCGTGTCTCTCAGGAGGTTCTGTGGAGGGTGCTTTGGGAGTACGGGGTGCCGAGCCAACTGATAAGGGCGGTTTGGTCCCTGTATCACTGAAGCGAGAGTCTGGTCCGCATTTCCGGCAGTAAGTCGGATTCGCAGCCAAGGCTGCCCTTTGTCACCGATTCTGTTCATAATTTTTATGGACAGAATTTCTAGGCGCAGCCGAGGCGTTGACGGGGTCCGGTTTGGGGACCTCAGCATCGCGTCTCTGCTTTTTGCAGATGACGTGGTGCTGTTGGCTTCTTCAGGCCGTGATCTCCAGCTCTCGCTGGAACGGTTCGCAGCCGAGTGTGAAGCGGTCGGGATGAGGGTCAGCACCTCCAAATCCGAGTCCATGGTCCTCGATCGGAAAAGGGTGGAATGCCCTCTCCGGATCGGGGATGAGACCCTGCCCCAAGTGGAGGAGTTCAAGTATCTTGAAGTCTTGTTCGCGAGTGAGGGGAGGATGGAGCGCGAGATCGACAGGCGGATCGGTGCAGCGTCAGCAATAATGCGGACCCTGTACCGGTCCGTTGTGGTGAAGAGAGAGCTGAGCCAAAAGGCAAAGCTCTCAATTTACCGGTCGATTTACGCTCCTACCCTCACCTATGGTCACGAGCTATGGGTCGTGACCGAAAGAACGAGATCCCGGATACAAGTGGCCGAAAGGAGTTTTCTCCGCAGGATGTCCGGGCTCTCCCTTAGAGATAGGGTGGGAAGCTCGGTCATCCGGGAGAGACTCGGAGTAGAGTCGCTACTCCTCCACGTTGAGAGGAGCCAGATAAGGCGGCTCGGGCATCTCATCAGGATGCCTCCTGGACGCCTCCCTGGGGAGGTGTTCCGGGCATGTCCCACCGGTAGGAGACCCCGGGGACGACCCAGGACGCGCTGGAGAGACTATGTCTCTCAGCTGGCCTGGGAACGCCTTGGGATCCCCCGGGATGAGCTGGATGAAGTAGCTGGGGAGAGGGAAGTCTGGGAGTCCCACCTAAAGCTGCTGCCCCCGCGACCCGACCCCGGATAAGCGGAAGAAGCTGGATGAACCAAATTCTCCAAAATTTCATTTTTCTACTCTAATTTCTACATTTTTTAACCAATTCAACCCATTCCAACTTTCAATTGTTCATCTCTTGCCTACCTATTGCACAACTTCCCACTTACCAAAAATTCCAAACTTTCAAATTTGAAATTCAACCAAATTCTCCAAAATTTCGTTTTTCTACTCAAATTTCTACATTTTTCAACCAATTCAACCCCTTCAAACTTTCAATTGTTCATCTCTTGCCTACCCATTCCACAACTTCCCACTTACCGAAAATTTCTAATTTGAAATTCAACCAAATTCTCCAAAATTTTGTTTTGCTACTCTAATTTCTACATTTCTCTACCAATTCAACCCATTACAAATTTCAACCCTTCATCTTTTGCCTACCTGTTCCACAACTTCCCACTTACCAAAAATTCCAAACTTTCATTTTTCAACTCTAATTTCTACATTTTTCAACCGATTCAACCCATTCAAATTTTCAACTGTTCATCATTTTCGTACGTATTCCGCAATTTCCCACTTACCAAAAATTACAAATTTTCACCACAAATTCTCCAAAATTTCATTTTACACTTCTATTTTTCATATTTCTCAAGTAATTCAACTCATTTCAACATCATTCGGCATCATTCCCCAAGAAGTTATTCAAAGTCTTCACCTTCACACGCAATTTCTGAGGAAATTGCATTTTCTAGTTAACCTATAAAACACTGCATGGCTTAGCGCCTTCATATCTCGTCGACCTAGTTGTACCTTACGTTCCATCCCGTAACCTTCACTCGCAAAACGCTAGTCTTTAAGTGACCCCGAGGACCAAAAAGAAGTCCACAGGGTTCAGAGAATAGGTGTCAAACTCAAGGCCCGGGGGCCAGATACAAATTGTGCATCAAATTCATGTGTCATTGCTAAAATTACCCGAAACATTACGCTTAAAAATCCAGCCACGGTAATGTGTATTCCTGGGGGCAGAGCACCCGACATAGAACCTAATCTTAGGGAGCTGACTCGCAATAGGCCTAGTCAACAGTGTAGTTCCACCAACATTAGCTACTCGGACATAGTGATACACGTCGGCTCCAATGATGTTAGGATGAGACAATCAGAGATCACAAAGAAAAACATAGCGAGGACTTGTGATCTTGCCAGAAAGATGAGTCGGCATCGAGTATTTGTCTCTGGCCCCCTGCCTGGGAGAGGCACTGATGAGAGGTTTAGTAGATTAGTCTCCCTTAATCGATGGATGGCTGGGTTCTGTAAAAAGCAGGGATTGTATTTTATAGATAACTGGTCCTCCTTCTGGGGCCGCCCCGACCTGCTGAGGAAGGACGGCCTTCACCCTAACCGTGAAGGCGCCTTCACTCTTTCTAGGAATATAGATTACTGTCTGAGCCACTCATGACAGGTCACTTTAGAGCAGGCCAGGGCACAGGTGATTAGACCACCTGTGAGGATGGGTTTGGAGTCAGTTAAGTTAAAGTTAACTAGCGCTAGGCTAGAATTTCAGCATACACATAGCTCCTCGTGTAGACTAGAGCGCGACAGTTTGAATAGTGCTACAGTACACATAAACATACTTTCTACTGGGGTAGTAGACAAGTCCAATCACTCCGCCCCGACCGGTCTTGCTGATGAAACGGTGCCTGTTTTAGATAACTTCACATGTGTAACAAATATTCACCATCAAATTCCCACGGTCGTTTCATCCCACCGCGCTAATAAACTTTTGAGAGGTGATGTCAGGCCTAGAGAACACAATCTTACTCGCATCCCGTTTAAAAATCCTTCGATAGATACGCACCCTGATCGACCGATTACACTTAAACTCGGTTTTATGAATATTAGATCGCTTCATACGAAAGCAGTTCTCGTTAATGACCTTATCACGGAACATAATCTAAATGTTTGCGGTCTTTGCGAGACCTGGTTAAAACCTAATGAACTGCTACCGCTTAACGACGCCTCACCCCCAAATTTTGTGAGCTCGCATGTGGCGCGTCCTCGAAAAAAGGGTGGGGGTCGCCCTCATCTCAAATTCTGATCTTAGATTTAGGCCTCGCCTATTTAAATTCACGTATTTAAAACATTTGAAGTTCTCATTGTGCGATCGGCTGCTTTACCGTCATTCTATCTTGCTGTTATTTACCGTCCACCTGGGGAATGAATGAATTTTCAGAATTTGTGGCTGATCTAGTGACAAATGCAGATAATATAGTTATCATGGGTGATTTCAACATCCACATGAATTCACCGTCAGAACCACTGACTTCGGCATTTCAGACTTTAATCGATACGTTTGGTTTTACGCAAGCCGTACAGGCAGCAACGCATAAGAATGGCAATACCTTAGACCTGGTATTATCCCGGGGACTAGCAACATCAAATATAGCAGTACTGCCATACACTAATGTTTTGTCTGATCATTTCTTAATAAAATTTGAAATTTTAGTTCCTTGTCAAAGACAAGAGAGCAATCAGAATTATAGCAGCTGTAATTTTAACTCCATGACTGCAACTGCGCTATCTGAGTTACTGTCGCCGGCAATCGCCATGTTTCCCGCATACAGCGGCTCTATTGATAATCTTACAAATGAATTCAATGCGACATTATTAAAAGCCATCGACTCTGTGGCGCAGCTACGTCTGAAAACTCGCCGTAGATGGCCAACTCCGTGGTTCACAGATGAAACACGTACGCTTAAGCAATTATGTAGAAAGCATGAGCGCAGATGGCGTTTAACCAAACTTGAGGTTTTCCATCAGGCATGGAAGGACAGCCTCCTGAGATATAAAGATGTGCTTATTGTTGGAAATGATATACTTTTTATCATTGGATTCTATGTATCTACTTTTGTGTGCAAGACTCTCCGCAGTATGTGACCATCTAGCCTTGTGAAAATGATTTGGGGGCATATGGCCGGCTAATGACTGGAGTCATTAGCCGCGCTATACAATAAGCCCCATAGTTAGCTAGACATGTTCAGATCATGAGATTGTCATGGGATGGCTGAAGCAGACAGAGGTCTCATTTAAGTTGAAGTCATGAGTACGACACCGGGATGTATTCCCAGGGCCACTAAAGACTACGTTTTTGTTAAGCTAATAGTCATGAGACGTCCATACTGCTCCGTCCACGAGAGTTTGTTCTGTGGTAATGAGATATAACTATGGAATGTATTTCCTGCCTGTGAACCTACCCGATCATGTACACTTGCCCAATTGTTTCTTTCTCAATAAAAAGCTCGGCAAAACTCAGAGCAGAGCGCGAATCTCAGCCACACTTGCTGTGTCTGGGATGCGCCCTTCTGCGCAGGAGAAAACGCTAAGCCAAGAAAGACCTACCGTCTCCGAGATTGATTTCAGATAAATGTTGTCAACCCAACATTTTTGGGGGCTCGTCCGGGATTTCCTGAAAATCTGCTCGCTCATCCGAAGAGTGTTGAAGACGCCGAATCCGTGCACGGCAGAGGTCACAGGACGCCTGAAGGAAAGCCCTGGGGAACAATGTTCATCCACCAGGCCGGCGTCCGGTTCAGCACCTCTCGGCAGCGAGGATTGACGGAAACTTCAAAAGAAATCTCTCAGAGACTCGGTGAGACCTCTTTGTTGGCTGCGTGGTTGGGGTATTTTAGTCCCCAGAAAAAGGGTACCTGGGTAAGGACGGCGGAGTCCTTGTTGTGAATTCCAAGTGATAGGAATTCGGTCTACAGATGGAACTTGTAGACGGAAATACACCTCGTTGTGTTAAGAAAATTCCGCGGTGTGAATGTGTGTGAATGGTAGCACGTATCACTCGCTATTGTGCTGCATGTAACATGGTGGGAAGAAATGGCAAATTTCTGTGGAATTCCTCACCAGAAAACTGGTCAAAGCAGGAATTACCACAGAAAGTTGTTATTGCACTAAAGAAACATTCCATCTTTAGAAATCCCTATGATTTAAATGTTGAACTAAATTGATTACATTGGGGGCCCGTCAAAGTGTTACTGACAATGTATCAGGGGATGAGAAGTATACGTTAAATAAGTTACCAAACTTGAGGCCGCAAGTATGATTGTCAGACAATGAAGCTATAGTGCGTAGGCTTAGGCGTGGCTCAAGAAGAGGAGCCTGAGGCAGAAGCTCCTTCTGCTCCTATGCAAAACATGCATCTAATTTAAAAGACCTGAACCCCCCCCCCCCATATAATAGCAAAATATATTATGGTCAGTCAATAAGAACTCCTACCAAACAAGAAGCATGACCAAGGCTGTTAAATTTCCCCAAAGTATAAATGACGCTGATGTATGCGAATGATACAGTTGTCAAACCTTATTGAAAGGCCAGTAATGTGAGAAAAAATAAATAAAAATAGTAAAACCAAAACATCAAATAGAGGAAGACGTTTGCACAGCATTGTTTGTTGATGTTGTTTGTGCACTGTGTTTTGTTGTGGGCCTTTGTGTTGTCCTTGTGTTCTCTGTGTGTTTATGTGTGTCTATGTGTTAAAATTTTGAAATTGGCTAAAACAGTGTGTAAGGAAAGTTACTAGACTGGGGTCTATTCGATTTGCACTGCAAGAAAAAATAAAATAAAAAAGGAGACATTGAAACTGGAAAATGCATTTTTTGGAGAAATTGGTGTAAAAACAGGCGAAAAAGATGAATAAATATTTAGGAGATGCAACAGAATGATGTTCGAGCAGAATTGAATCAGTTGAAACATGTAGAACTTAGAGGTGAAATATGAATTTTGTAAAATTTTGCAGAAATTTTAATCAATCTTTTATTGGCCAAGTTTGAGCATGCCATAGCATTACAAAGAAGTAATAATTTAACGTGAAAATATGAATTTCTTAATTTTGCAATTTCGGGAATGTTTAAAAACGTTCCCAGTGTGATTTAAATGGGCTGAATGATGTGAATTTCAAACTGGGACAATGTAAAGGTGAAATGTAGAATTTGCCTGTAAGAATGAGTGGAAGGAAAATTGCCCTAAATCTGCAAATTTTTTGGAAATGAAAAGCTTATGGAATTAATTCAATGCAAGCATCTCTTGAGTGAATTTTTGGAATATGTCAAAATCGGAATGAGTGGGTTGTTTTACCAAGAACCTTGAGATAGGACAGATTCAAATGAGGACTGTGAATTAAAAATGATGTAGTATGACTGTGTGGACAGCTTGAAGAGAGCTTGAGGAGAGTGAGAACAGTGCATGCGTGCGTGCCTGTGTGTGTGTGCGCGTGTGTGAGATGCAAATGAGCAGGAATGAATAACAAGATACAGCTTGACTGGTTGACGTTGTTGGAGTCTACTATGTGAAAAGTAGTAGAACAACTTTGAAGAAAGAATGATTTTGAGCATATTTAATGCTAAGAAAAGAAAATAGGCCTTATTTCACAGTGGTTGACTGATTATCATGAATTGAATGGCTCGTTTTAGGCTTTCATCTAAAAGTCAAGTCAAGTTTATTTGTATAGCCCTAAATCACAAACAGTCTCAAAGGGCTTCAAGTAGACAAAAGTTCAAGTTTTCGTCTACAATGATGATAATTGCTTTTGAAACAAAGGAAGTGTAAGGATGAGATTCCTTTCTCCTCATGCAGCATTTAGGCCAGAGAGGAAGTGAAGTCAAGTAACAGAAGTTAGGATGGGTAAAAACCAGAAGTAAACTATCTTGGTTTACTCTCAGCGAAAGGGAGAGCAGGTAACAGGTTATATTAGACACACCACGACCTGCCACGAAGAACAACTGATGTTTTTTTTTTGTCATTACAGCTGAGCTTGGGCTCCATGCTATGCTGAAATTGCTAAGCCACTAACAGGAGTGGCTCATGGACAGCCGTTAGCAGTCAAAGATACATTCGCGTGGACACCAAAAGTAGAAGAAGGATTGACAAGATTGAAAATGATATTAGTTCAAACAACAAAGGGTGTGATAATGGATAAGGTGCTATTGACGATGTCAATAACAAAACTGTTTTGCCAAAATGACTTTTAAGGCAACGCCTGTTGTGTCACTTATGTGACAAAAGGGGGGAGATGAGTTATTAGTTACCTATTAGTTACCTTTGGTTTAGATTCTTGAAAAAAAATTTTTTTTTTAAGCATGTCCTGTTTGTGTGAAACATGATCCACACAGGAACCTAAAAGAAACTCTATATGAAAATTCGAAGATTCGAATAGTGGAGCCTAACAGGAACATGGAAAAAGTGAACAGCTGAGAAATGGCCTTCGATGTACTGGCAGTGAATTATAAATTCAGGACAGTTCAGTAATATCTGTAAAGTGAGCATAACACCATTAATACTGAGGTCAAAATAGAGATGATACTAGGCAAAATTTGGAAACTAGATCAGAAATTGAAGGCTCAAATCAGGAAAGGTGGAAAGGTAATAGAGAGAATGGCATAAAATCAAAGTTAGGAAAACAAAAGATAGATAGTGGCCTGAAAATAGGAGGAGTTTCTGGAAATTACAGTATAATTGAGAGAAATAACAGTTAAGACTTGCAATTTAAGTTTAGGGTAATCTGTCAATTTAAAATGGTTCAAATGAGGTCCATCACAATACATCCGAGCGCTCATGAAGGAAAGGCGCTGTTCTTCTCAGGTAGATTAGATTATTGATAATAGTAGAATTTGAAGTTTGATTAACAGAAGGCACTATGGAATTTATGTCAAATTGGAAGATGATATTTAAGTTTGGTATCCCAGTCTGTTTTTTCAGTATCCATCAGTGACTCTGAAACTCGATCCCGAGACTCCACCGACAGCTGAGAACATCAAGAAAAATGGTGCATGGCTCTAAGGCACCTTTGACCTTTGCAAGAGCAAAGAAGGACTATATTTGTGCTTGGGGGGAGCACAACGCCCTGGAGGAGAACGACATCCTCGGAGGCGGAGTACAAAGAGTGAAGGAGCTCACAAGATGAGAATGGACTCAGTTGAAAATGGACTCATCCAAGAGTGAGGGATGAGTTGACTCTGAGACTACAACCAAAGATAACAACCTGACAATGAGGTGCGGCGAAAGACACACAAGACCTGAAAGATGCACCAAGCTGCTGAGACGTTATCAAACTTGGTGGAGCTTGGGTCAGAGTGGATGGAAGCTTGCTTGGGCACTGAGTTTGACACAACTGAGGAGTCTTGCTAAAAGATAAACAAATAAGGAACAAATTGTGTAGTGTTACGAAGAAAGAAAAAGTATCATAGTCAGAGGATAAATTTGGATGAAACAGGCTAAAATTGTAAGAGATAAGAGTAGAATCACATTTAGCCCATCCAGCTTAACAATTAGACATTTAGTCATTAACAGTTCGGAGAAGGAAAAATAGGGCATTAGGATCTACTAGGATGCAGTCAAAAGGTGATTAGATTATTCAATGGAGGTAATTAATAAAGTAGAAGTTAATCACACCTCATAGGGAAATTCTGGTGTCAAAACAAAAAGTTTGATAAGATCAAGGAATAACAGCCATGAAAACTTTTGACAGTTAAGAATAACACTGCATGAGACTCACACCAAGTGACAGTGAACGCGATGACAAATTGTCACGTCTCGTCCCCAACTGCTCCACTATGTGTCTGTTGTCTTGGTTTCTGTCTGTGTGCTCGCCCCTCCCCTCCTGTGTGCCCATGATTAGTGTGATTGTTCCCACCTGCCTCTCGTTACCTGTCTTGTATAAAAGTCCTGTCTGCCCCTCTCTCCCTGTCGGATCATTGGTTTTGGTCATTGGTTTTGGTTTTGGTTTTGGTTGCTGTCGTTCGGTGTTGTCGTCCTGTCTTGGTGCCGTCATGTCCTGCTGTCTTCTTGTTCCACGTCCCGGTCAGTCAGTCAAGTTATTGTTTAAGTCATGTCAGTTTACCGAGTCTGTATTTTGAGTTGCTTCAATAAACCCTGGTCCAAGCTGCACTTGGTCGTCCTGCTCCATGCTCCACCCGACCGTGACACAAATGTGATAGGACTCGGAAAACAAATGCCTTAACATGGCAAAGTGAAAATAATGTAGTGGAGTAGACTGTTGGAGGAAGACTTTTGAGTATCTTTACCCAGGTGCTCGATCAGAACGATGGATTAGGACAAGATTATTTAAGGACCTACTGAGGCTGCTTCTTTCCCCATGCTCACCCATGAACATGCTCAGCAGTACAAATGACTGAATTTTTAGGCATTTAATTGGCAATTTTACAGTAAAGGTCCGGTACGAATGTACGAAATATTCACTTGGGAAGGACATCCAGAAATGAAGGGTTTACCGTTAATATTCGCTGATTGCCTGTTCACTTACACATACTAAATTTGTTTGTTGTTGTATGAGTGATAGATGCAAATGGATTGGCGCTTGTGTGGTTACGAATATGTGTGTGTGTGTGTGTGTTGAGGGCAGTATGAAAGGCCAAAGTATTTTGTAGTTGGTATGAAAGGGTCACAGTTGAGGGTAAGATTCCTCTCACCTGAGACAGGAACACCCAAGTGTGATGACTAACAGCCGATGGTTAATCAAAGGCACCATGAACAACAAAAATAGTTCATGGAGAAGGCCGAATTCAGCAACACGGATGGACAAGACAGGACTGATATCGAACACTAGGACGATGGACATATGACATGACGAACCTGAACTCACCCGACAAGGTGACAGACTATGTAGATGACAACCATACATATGGAACTTAAGCTTGCTTGTGGCAAGTGCGAGCTTGGCTTTGTTTCTGTGTGTCACTTGACTTATTGCAGCGTCAACCGACAGCCAAGGAGCAGATTGCTGGTTGTTTTATAACTTGTATTACTTTTGCAGGTTGTCGATTGCAGTCTTGGAAAGTTTATGTTGAATTCACGTGAAAATGTTAACCCTAACCCTTTTGATTTTTATGATGATTGATGATTTTCAGGACGGAATCCCCGTGCGCCATGATTCATTGTGTGTCTATTTTCATTTAGTAGATACTCGATGCCTGTGTAGTTTTGTGAGCACAAGTGTCCGTTGTTGGTATTGCCGAGTGTGAGGTGCACAGTCAATTTTCAGGAACTTGGGGATGACGATCCTGGATGACTGCAAGGTTCGACAGGACTGGCTGCAAGACGTGATGATGTGGTAGGACGTTTGCCGGTTCCTTTTTAAATGCCTAATGACACATTGGGCGAATGTGTTAAAGGGGGGTGGAGTTACGTTTGAGTGCGTAAGTAGATACATATAAAATTTAATTGTGACATTCAATGCTTTTTTGGATTCACTTGTTTTGGAGGCTTTAACAGGACGTGCCAGAATTCAACAGGCAGCAGTCACAGGAGAAATCGTGCGAGACTGACAGCACGATGAGAAATAAGGAAGATAATTCATAACTCCTGGGGGGAGTGTTGTTGTTTGTTTGTTTGTTTGTTTTAGGTTCACGCGGGCCTCTGGATCGTAGGAGTAGATGCAGGGACGCTTGGAGGTTCTATTGAACAACGACCACCAATCATCCCCGTGCCCCAAACAACCACAAAGGAGAAGAATTGTTTGCTGACGACTGGTTATGGAGATGTCGATTACTAGGGAACTCCTGAACGCTGACCGGGGCCTGGGAAGAGACTCTGAGGACGGTGAAGTGGACATAAAGATCTTGGATGGACAGCAGGGCCTGGGCAGTGATCCCAGAGCAATTCATCGACAGACACATACATATGCAAGGGGGGCAAAACTAAGAGCATTTCAACTTTGCAGTATGCTGTGATATTGTGTCAATATTATGTCCTTCATTACTTTATCAAACGACCACATGCGGCATTATTTTAATTAGTCACATGACTAAAAGGTTGACATCAGCATCTGCTGTCCAGAATATCATGTTGGCCCAGTGTGAACAAGATGAGTGGGACCGCCTTGCGTAAATCGCCTACCTGTCTATTTTTCTTGACGATCCAGAACAAAATACATTCCATTATAACGAACATAGCCAAAGCCGGATGAAGGGCTGTAGTTCTGATAAACTCTGGAATGTAAACTTTCATGCTTTTTGATGGTACTATACTATATTGTGTAAGCATATACTCATTTATACACATATGTAGTTATTAGTTGATGTTTTGTTTTCCCATGAATTCCAATGTTAAAAACAGGAGGGAATGTTGGAAATGATATACTTTTTATCATTGGATTCTATGTATCTACTTTTGTGTGCAAGACTCTCCGCAGTATGTGACCATCTAGCCTTGTGAAAATGATTTGGGGGCATATGGCCGGCTAATGACTGGAGTCATTAGCCGCGCTATACAATAAGCCCCATAGTTAGCTAGACATGTTCAGATCATGAGATTGTCATGGGATGGCTGAAGCAGACAGAGGTCTCATTTAAGTTGAAGTCATGAGTACGACACCGGGATGTATTCCCAGGGCCACTAAAGACTACGTTTTTGTTAAGCTAATAGTCATGAGACGTCCATACTGCTCCGTCCACGAGAGTTTGTTCTGTGGTAATGAGATATAACTATGGAATGTATTTCCTGCCTGTGAACCTACCCGATCATGTACACTTGCCCAATTGTTTCTTTCTCAATAAAAAGCTCGGCAAAACTCAGAGCAGAGCGCGAATCTCAGCCACACTTGCTGTGTCTGGGATGCGCCCTTCTGCGCAGGAGAAAACGCTAAGCCAAGAAAGACATACCGTCTCCGAGATTGATTTCAGATAAATGTTGTCAACCCAACACTTATCTTAGCAAAAACTCGTTATTTTTCGCAAGTCATTAATCTTAATAAAAACAATCCTAAATACCTATTTGATACAGTGGCAAAGCTAACTCTACGCCAGCCAACCCCTGACAGCTCCTTCCAATCAGCTGACGAGTTTATGAAATTTTTTGCTCAAAAGATTGAGTCCATTAGGGACGAGATCAAGAATACCATTCCAATTGCTCCGCCGGTTACTAGCGCTGGGGATCATGCCATAACCCTCTCAAATTTTAAAAGCGTGTCCCTTGAAAGGCTTACACAATTGGTTAGTGCGGCTAAACAAACAACATGTTTACTCGACCCGCTTCCAGCCAAACTACTTAAAGAATTATTTCCAATTTTAGGACCGTCCGTCTTAAATATAATCAATCTGTCTGTCTCCTCTGGGATAGTGCCAACAGCCTTTAAAACCGCTATTATTAAACCGTTACTTAAGCGAGCAAATCTTGACCCGGACTGTCTCAGTAATTATAGGCCAGTTTCAAACCTCCCATTCATAGCAAAACTTCTTGAAAAAGTAGTAGCGCAGCAGCTTATTGATTACATGGTCGCTAATAATCGATATGACTCTTTACAGTCTGGTTTTAGAGCTAATCATTCCACAGAGACAGCACTTGCTAAAGTGACTAATGATCTCCTCATAGCTATGGATTCAAATACGTCGTCTGTATTGTTACTACTCGATCTTAGTGCTGCCTTTGACACTGTAGACTTCGATATTTTATTAGGGCGTCTTAAAAGTTGTGTTGGTATCTCAGGGTCAACACGAGGCTGGTTCTATTCCTATCTATCAGACAGGACGCACCGAGTGGTCCATGGCAATACGTCCTCTGAGCTCTATAATGTTACGTGTGGTGTCCCACAAGGATCGGTACTCGGACCGATTTTATTTAATATTTATATGATTCCTCTTGGGGACATAATACGTAAATATAATATTAGTTTTCAATGCTACGCGGATGACACCCAATTATATATGCCGTTATCGATGACAGAGCCGCGGGACTGTTGTAATCTCGAGGCGTGCCTTGCGGAGATCAAGCAATGGATGTCTCTCAACTTCCTTCGTCTTAACCCAGATAAAACTGAGATGTTGATAATTGGTCCTACTCGTTATCAACACTTATTTAAGGAAACCACTATAACTATAGATAACCGTACTATCACTCAGAGTGATACTGTAACTAATCTCGGGGTAATATTTGACCAAACGCTCTCCTTTCGTAATATTGCTAAGATTCGTCCGATCCTCTCGACCGGGGATGCGGAAACTATTATACATGCGTTCATCACGTCGCGCCTGGACTACTGTAATGTATAATTCTCTGGTCTTCCTAAGTCCCTCACCAAAAGTCTACAGTTAGTACAAAATGCTGCTGCGAGGCTGCTCTCACGGACAAGAAAATTTGATCACATTACCCCAATATTAGCCAACTTACATTGGCTCCCGGTCCGTTTAAGACGTGACTTCAAGGTTCTTTTACTAAACTATAAATCACTGCATGGCTTAGCGCTTTCATATCTCGTCGACCTAGTCGTTCCTTATGTTCCGTCTCGTAACCTTCGTTCGCAAAACGCTAATCTTTTAGTTACACCGAGGGCCAAGAAGATGTCTGCAGGTTCTAGAGCATTCTCTATTCGGGCTCCAGAGCTTTGGAATGCCCTACCAATGGATATTAGAACTGCTACCTCAGTAGAACCATTTAAGACACGTTTAAAGACACATTTCTATGAGATGGCCTTTAACTAACTTGTAGTGGCCGATTCGGCGGGAGTTTGTTTTTGTTCTCTCTGCCCACCCCCCTCCCTGGCTGGGGAGGGGGTTAGGTGGCGCAAAAGCTGATAGCGGCTAGCTCAGGTATGGGCAAACTACGGCTCGCGGGCCACATCCGGCCCGCGGGACCGTTTAATCCGGCCCGCCAACCCTAAATAAATTGTATTATCCATCCATCCATCTTCTTCCGCTTATCCGGGGTCGGGTCGCGGGGGCAACAGCTTCAGGAGGGACTCCCAGACTTCCCTCTCCCCAGCCACTTCATCCAGCTCATCCCGGGGGATCCCAAGGCGTTCCCAGGCCAGCTGAGAGACATAGTCTCTCCAGCGCGTCCTGGGTCGTCCCCGGGGTCTCCTACCGGTGGGACATGCCCGGAACACCTCCCCAGGGAGGCGTCCAGGAGGCATCCTGATAAGATGCCCGAGCCACCTCATCTGGCTCCTCTCAACGTGGAGGAGTAGCGACTCTACTCCGAGTCTCTCCCGGATGACCGAGCTTCTCACCCTATCTCTAAGGGAGAGCCCGGACATCCTGCGGAGAAAACTCATTTCGGCCGCTTGTATCCGAGATCTCGTTCTTTCGGTCACGACCCATACGTAGCTCGTGACCATAGGTGAGGGTAGGAGCGTAAATCGACCGGTAAATTGAGAGCTTTGCCTTTTGGCTCAGCTCTCTCTTCACCACAACGGACCGGTACAGGGTCCGCATTACTGCCGACGCTGCACCGATCCGCCTGTCGATCTCACGCTCCATCCTCCCCTCACTCGTGAACAAGACTCCAAGATACTTGAACTCCTCCACTTGGGGCAGGATCTCATCCCCGATCCGGAGAGGGCATTCCACCCTTTTCCGATCGAGGACCATGGACTCGGATTTGGAGGTGCTGACCCTCATCCCGACCGCTTCACACTCGGCTGCGAACCGTTCCAGCGAGAGCTGGAGATCACGGCCTGAAGAAGCCAACAGCACCACGTCATCTGCAAAAAGCAGAGACGCGATGCTGAGGTCCCCAAACCGGACCCCCTCAACGCCTCGGCTGCGCCTAGAAATTCTGTCCATAAAAATTATGAACAGAATCGGTGACAAAGGGCAGCCTTGGCGGAGTCCAACCCTCACTGGGAACGAATCCGACTTACTGCCGGAAATGCGGACCAGACTCTGGCATTGGTGATACAGGGACCGAACCGCCCTTATCAGTTGGCTCGGCACCCCGTACTTCCGAAGCACCCTCCACAGAACCTCCCGAGGGACACGGTCGAACGCCTTCTCCAAGTCCACAAAACACATGTGGACTGGTTGGGCAAACTCCCATGCACCCTCGAGGATCCTGCCGAGGGTGTAGAGCTGGTCCACTGTTCCACGGCCAGGACGAAAGCCACACTGCTCCTCCTGAATCCGAGGTTCGACCTCCCGACGGACCCTCCTCTCCAGCACCCCTGAATAGACCTTACCAGGGAGGCTGAGGAGTGTGATTCCCCTGTAATTGGAACACACCCTCCGGTCCCCCTTCTTAAAGAGGGGAACCACCACCCCAGTCTGCCAATCCAGAGGCACTGTCCCCGATGTCCATGCAACGTTGTAGAGGCGTGTCAGCCATGACAGCCCCACAACATCCAGAGCCTTTAAGAACTCCGGGCGGATCTCATCCAGCCCCGGGGCCTTGCCACCGAGGAGTTTTTTAACTACCTCAGTGACTTCGACCCCAGAGATTGGAGAATCCGCCTCAGAGTCTCTAGGCCCTGCTTCCTCAATGGAAGGCGTGTAGGTGGAATTGAGGAGGTCTTCGAAGTATTCTCCCCACCGACTCACGACGTCCCGAGTCGAGGTCAGCAGCACGCCATCCCCACTGTAAACAGTGTTGACGTTGCACTGCTTCCCCCTCCTGAGACGCCGGATGGTGGACCAGAATTTCCTCGAAGCCGTCCGAAAGTCATTCTCCATGGCCTCACCGAACTCCTCCCACGCCCGGGTTTTTGCCTCAGCAACCGCCGAAGCCGCGTTCCGCTTGGCCATCCGGTACCTGTCAGCTGCCTCCGGAGTCCCGCAGGCCAAAACGGCCCGATAGGACTTCTTCTTCAGCTTGACGGCATCCCTTACCGCCGGTGTCCACCAGCGGGTTCGGGGGTTGCCGCCACGACAGGCACCAACGACCTTACGGCCACAGCTCCGATCGGCCGCCTCAACAATGGAGGCGCGGAACATGGTCCACTCAGACTCAATGTCCCCCGCCTCCCCCGGGACGTGGGAAAAGCTCTGCCGGAGGTGGGAGTTGAAGCTCTTCCTGACAGGAGATTCTGCCAGACGTTCCCAGCAGACCCTCACAGAGCGTTTGGGTCTGCCAGGTCGGACCGGCATCTTCCCCCACCATCGGAGCCAACCCACCACCAGGTGGTGATCAGTTGACAGCTCCGCCCCTCTCTTCACCCGAGTGTCCAAAACATGCGGCCGCAAATCCGATGACACGACTACAAAGTCGATCATCGAACTGCGGCCTAGGGTGTCCTGGTGCCAAGTGCACACATGGACACCCTTATGTTTGAACATGGTGTTCATTATTGAAAATCCGTGTCGAGCACAGAAGTCCAACAATAGAACACCGCTCGGGTTCAGATCAGGGGGGCCGTTCCTCCCAATCACGCCCTTCCAGGTCTCACTGTCATTGCCCACGTGAGCATTGAAGTCACCCAGTAGAACGATAGAGTCCCCAGAAGGAGCGCTCTCCAGCACTTCCTCCAGGGACCCCAAGAAGGGTGGGTACTCTGAGCTGCTGTTTGGTGCATAGACACAAACAACAGTCAGGACCCGTCCCCCCACCCGAAGGCGGAGGGAGGCTACCCTCTCGTTCACCGGGGTGAACCCCAATGTGCAGGCGCCCAGCCGGGGGGCAATAAGTATACCCACACCTGCTCGACGCCTCTCACCGTGGGCAACTCCAGAGTGGAAGAGAGTCCAGCCCCTCTCGAGAGGGCTTGTACCGGAACCCAAACTGTGTGTGGAGGCTAGTCCGACTATATCTAGTCGGAATCTTTCTGCCTCGCACACCAGCTCGGGCTCCTTTCCAGCCAGAGAGGTGACATTCCATGTCCCAAGAGCCAGCTTCTGCAGCCGGGGATCAGACCGCCAAGGTCCCCGCCTTTGGCTGCCGCCCAGCTCACATTGCACCCGACCCCTTCGGCCCCTCCCACAGGTGGTGAGCCCGTGGGAATAAATTGTATTATTAAACTTTTTTTTCGGTCATTTTGCCTGCAATGACTGCGTTTACCCAGTAGATGGGGAACCACTCGCCTGCGCATTTACTACCGGAAGCCGTGTCAGAAAGCTCGGTGCACACTCACAAGTGCGTGTACGTACACAGTAGTACGGAAATGGCACCTTCGCGCTCTATTTGTAGCAGTGCCGAATTTAGAGCGTGGGCTGTGACGACAGCATTCTTGTAATTTGCGCGCCGAGTTTTCGGATACAGTTTTACGCTAAAGCCACCCACAAACCTTCCCCTGGAATCCTTCCATTAAAATGAGTCGCCCACGGAAAAGCAAGGTGGACACTGAGTGCCGAGTGTTTAAAAAGAGTGGCCAATTTGGCTCGACGTACGCGAGGTGACGTTCAGCCACATGAACATCAACATCAAATGAACACTGAAAATGAAGGAGAGGCTTTCAAGTTTGTTGTAAAAAAATGCATTTTGAATATGATCTGTACAAATAGCAGGGATTGAAACTAGCGACCATTCTCATTTTCAAACAATGCAGGATGCTCAAGGACATTGATGCACCACCTGTTTGTGACTAATCTTAACCTTTAAAGTTCTTAAGGCTTACTTTAAGGAAGTGTTTTCCGTTTCCTCACTTCTGTTACCAGGTGTTTGTGAGTTAAAACTCTGCTCTGATTTTCAGATACCCCTCACCGTGTTGCCGGTTTGATTACTTTATTTGGATGTATGCTTTCACCGATTCTTCAAGATGATATATTTGGTCAGAATGTTTGCCGTTTGATGTGATCTCATAAGATAAACATACATCTTTCATTAATCTGACCTGCAGGCACTGAAGTTATGGAGACTGTTATTCATAATAACAGTGTCATATTTTATGAGAATCACTGATAGCAGTTTTTTAGGGATGTTTTTTTTAATGCTGTTAATAAATGCATTTGTTTTCAAAAAACTTTTTTTGAATATCCATGCTTTACTACCTACTAAAGGCCAAAACCTTTTATGCAATGACCTTTACAGGTCGTTTATATTACTTCACACAAACACTACATCCATCTGCTCCTGGTTCGGCTCCCCGGTCAAAATTTAGAACCCAATTCGGCCCGCAAGTCAAAAAGTTTGCCCACCCCTGGGCTAGCTGGATTCTTCGGGACCAATTCAAGATGAGGAAACTGCAGCTCAACCTCCTTGAGGACACTGCCAGGACAATCGAGGGCACCTCCGACATCCATTTTTTCATTGATTTTCATATTATGTATTACTTGTGCCCTCTCTGCATCCATTACAACCTGGTGATCCTGAAAGGGGGATCCTTCCATCTGTGGTCCCTTCTCAAGGTTTCTCATTTTCCCCTGGTAGGGGTTTTTGAGTTTTTCCCTTGCCCTTTTGGGAGCTTAAGATCAGGGGATGCTTTGAGAATAATTGTCAATTTTTGACTATGTGAAGCCCTTTGAGACTGTTTGTGATTTAGGGCTATACAAATAAACTTGACTTGACTTGACTTAAAATTACAAATTGTCTTCACTTTTAAAAATACATATTTTTAATATTTGACCAGTTTTTACTAGTCTGATTTGAAAACTGGTTATTTGTCAGTTTGTTTTGTCGCTTATTCTTTATATAATATGAGTTGTACATACATTGATTTGGGTTGACAGTCATAGTGGCCCTCCGAAAGAAACTAAGACTACAATGTGGCCCGCGGAAAAAACGAGTTCGACACGGTATCCAGAGCTTTGGAATGCCCTACTGATAGATATATGAACTGCTACCTCAGTAGAAACATTCAAGGCACGATTAAAGAAAAAATGTTATGCCATGGCCTTTAATTAACCTGTCTGGATTTCTTGTCGACCAATCACTATCAAGGCTCATTGCCGCTGTTGCGATCCCTGGATGGCAGTGTTTTTTTCCCATGTGCGCGTCAGCTAGCCTCAGTGTAGCACATTGCTCAGAGGTTTTTGCAGCGCAAACCAGCACAAACGAACGGTACCGTTTTGGGTTCATATGGAGCAGATGGGGGGCTGGGTGAACTCTGGATGACCTATAAAATAATCTCTCATAACTAAAAATATGTTGCAGCACAAACTAAACGTTTTACGGCACAATCCAGCACAAACGAAGCACAAACAAAACAGACTATTTTCCTTAAATTTTGCGTGGGGTGGGGGACCAGCTTCACGCAGGTGCCAGACAGTCATGGAAAGAAAAGCCGCTGAATGGCATGCACCACCGTCAAATTGAAGAAGTGGCTGACATCAAGAAAACATATCAGTGGCTGGAAAAACTTGGACTGAAGGTCAGTGCAGAGGCACTATTCATGGCAGCACAAAAACCTGCCCTAAAAACACAGAAATGGTGCAGCATATCACAGCAGGGTGAATGCACGTGGCAAGGCATAAATGGAGCGGCATAGCGAGGTAGCACAATTAGTGTACCGGAACATCAACAACAGAGGTCCCAGAATCAAGATTGCAGATACCTCCAAAAGTAGTTGAGAACAACCAGGCCAAGATCCTGTGAGACTTACAGATCCAAACTGACAAACTGGTGATAGTCAACCAGCCTGATATAGAGGTGGATAATAAACATGAGAGGACAGCAGTCATGTTAGATGCAATAATACAGAATGACAGCAACATACCCCCCCCCCCAAAAAAGGGACACTAAAATCTGGAGAAATGTAAAGGGCTGAACAACTGGAGAAAGTGTGGAGGGTAAAGGCAACAGTAGTGTCACTTGGCATCCAGGAGCAGTTACCCCAAAACTGGATTAAGTGTTCCAGCAGATGGTAGAGAACCTAAGCTTGAAGGCACTAGTCTAGGTGGGCAAAGAAACTACTTTTTGCACACACACATTACCCTTCATTAGCATGACCCAAGGCTGATTTAGAGTTATTGATGAGATACTCTATGTTCATTTCCAGGATTGTGAGGGGGTAGTGAAGAGGGCTCTTTCATTTGCTACATTCTTACATCCTCTGTGAATACAATTATTCCCTCAAGGTTGAATATTAATTGACAAAGGACGTGAATATGAACTAGAGTGGCCAATGTGTGCCCTCACCAACATTTCAGACTTGCTGATGACAAATCACCAAAACGTTTTTAAAATTCATGCGACTTGCACACATGTACACATACACATACATATAAAAAGAGTTACATCAAGAACAGTTCTCAAAACTCCAGCAAAAGGATGTGGTGAGGGACAAAGAAACCAAGACAAAGAGAAAAAACAGGCTAAAACATCATCAACAAGGCTTAATCTAGGGTTAGAGTGTCCTGTCTTACCCCTGAAAATCACTAATGGAAAGGATTCAGGTATGTGAGATTTACATTACTATTGTTCAGAAATCCATCATCTATACTCCTTATTGTGTGCAGGGTTGAAGGGAACTAATACAACAATCACAGCACAAAGTATATATTACAACGGAATAACCACAACATTTAGCTCCATTCTTTTTCTGTGTGCAGCTGCTGCGTGTATTTTTGCTGTACCTGCTGGCTGTCCACTGGTGCCTGGCTATGCCACCACAGAGCCAATGTATTGATGAATCAATCTGTACATACAGCTTGCATGATTACAGCAGCCAGTTGGTCAATATGCCCAGTGACATCAATGAGCGCAGTATTGCCCCCTGGAATTATGTGTGAGTACTTGTCTCAGCCTGAAAGATTAGACTGATTTTTAACACTTGTCAACATTTTTTTTTTTTTTTTAAATCAGAGATGCAAGTAAAGTTTTCTAGATGAAAAGTGTATGTGTTGATTCCGAATATGCTCTCATTATTTCTCTAGCACATCAGGCTTTCGTTGTTGTCGTCGTCATCAATCATCATCATAACAGTAATCCATTCATTTTCAACATTGCTTATCCTGTTCAGGGTCGATAATATATAATGCTGTATTTGGTAATATTTATTAAGGGTTAAAAACAGCAACATGTTTTTTACCTGAAATGTTATTACTATACATTAAATTATAACGCATGGTAAAATCCGTATTGCACAAGCGCTTACAGGTCCTAAACAAAAATTAGAATATTTCAAAAATCTGATGTGCTAGGAAAAAGTAAAAACATCTTTAAATCAGCATCAAAAATACATTGAAAGCCATTAAAGGCACAAAGACATCCCTGATTAAAATTTGTACATGAATGCTCATTACGTATTTCTGGTTTTACTCTGATCCCTATACATAGTAAAAACATTGATGTGAACCGGGTACCTCAAGTGATCCATGAAGCCAGTTGCCACACAAGCCACTCCTGCAGAGGGCTGGACAATGCTTTTGGTCTTGAGACCATACCAATAGCCCTGTGGATGCCCGTCCTCAAGAAGAACCCCAGCTGTTTACCAACGGCAAGTTACTCCTTAGAGTTTGAACTAATCACTATAGCATGTATATGTGCTATCGCCAGGCAAAGCTAAGCAGGGCATGTGGTACCATTGTCATCTGATGGCATTGCTGATTGTGATGCATGTGTCTGTTGAGAGGATTCATGTAAGGGTTGTGATTTAATTATAGTGAATTTATATTCATTTAAAAGTTTCAATAGACACTGACAATATAAATTACTGTATATCCTTAGTTATTTTCTCACATTTAGACTATCCTACCTGGTGTCAAAGAAATAAAAGCCTCACTCAAATGAATCTCTTTTTTCATTGCAATCTGATTACGCAATGTGTCATGGCGAACGTGCTGTCAAGCGTTTAATATACTGATTTGATCTTTTTTTTAAATCATGTAATCAATAGTGGGTAATGAACCATCATTTTGAAAAATGTTTTAACAATCAGTACAGTATTTCATCAAGTTGGTCAAAAAAAGACAGAGAAAAAGAGTGAGTGAGTGAGTGAGTGAGTGAGTGAGTGAGTGAGTGAGTGAGTGAGTGAGTGAGTGAGTGAGTGAGTGAGTGAGTGAGTGAGTGAGTGAGTGAGTGAGTGAGTGAGTGAGTGAGTGGGGAGCGAGACACAGAGAGGGTGAGAGCTTAAGAGAGAGACAGAGGAGAGAGATGCATACATACACACAGTGGAAGACCTGCAAATAGCAAACATCTGTGTACACTTGGTGCCGATTACACACATGGATAAAATTATTGGTACCCCTCAGATAATTAAAGTAAAAACCCAAGTGGTCACAAAAATAACTTAAATCATACAAAATAAATCATTATTGATGATAATTA